>NC_051185.1:79403565-79447723 GCF_013339695.2 Rhipicephalus sanguineus
AAGAAGAGAGAATAGAACAGCCGGCCCACTCCTTGAGCCGGCCTAGTCAACAGGCGTTGTGTCTATTTCTCTTGTTTCTCGGCATCACAATGGCGCAGCCGTCGAACACGGAGCCTTAAGGGAGAAACTTCCTGTGCTCGTCTGTTTTCCGCTTTGCGGAGCCGCCAGTCAAGGAACGCCGTCCACGCTTTCTAGGGCATGGAAACCGCAAGCCTGCCGCCGCAGGAAGCACAGTACAGCGGGGACGGCGTCCAAGCCTCCTCGACACCCGCTTACCTGCCGGCGCTAAAAGCACCGTCCGGGGAAGGCGTCCAGGCCTCCTTGGCGACACGACGGTATTGTACCGGTGATTGCATTCATCGTGTTTACCATGCTTCCCTGATTGAGGACATCGCCACGCTGATTGCTGCGACGAAAACATATTCTGCGGCCGCAGCCAATGGTTCTCCAGGCGGCTCACCCGACGATGCTACGAGGATCATCCGCGCAGCCACGCGCTTGTCCGAACAGCTTCACAGCTTGGCGCCTTCAAACTGTGGGTTCTCAACCGCCGCCGTGAGTACCGGAGGGCCCGTATTCTCCACGGTCATCTCCCCTGGCTCCTTGGGATCCTCGCTCAACCTTCCCACGGACGTCATGCGGGCGACATCCTTGCTTGCCCAGGAACTAGACCGTTTCGCCGCCACAGCCTCCAGATCGTTGCAGTCCACACTACCATCAGCGGTTGCATCAGAACTACCGGAGTTCCGAGGATTCCAGGATAATGCCGTTCTGTGGATCAAAGCAGTAAACGACCTCGCCGCCCGCCATGCCTGGCCGGATCATCGGAAATGGCTGGTGGCCATAGACCGCCTTCGCGATGCTGCCAAGGCATGGCATGGCTACGAAGGCGTCAAACAACAATCCTGGACTGAATGGTGCGCCAGGTTGACTTACGTATTTCGCCCGCTTTCACATACCTGTAGCCCCTCCCCTACCGACTCACTGTGTACCACTCATGGCAGCCGTAAGACGCACAACCTCGATGGTGCATCTCGGGCCCCTACTACGCTGCCCTTCCTCGGTGACCGAGATCAAGAGCTCCATCACGATGGTGTAGCTGTGTCCTGCACCAACATCTCCGCTCCTGAACCCCGGC
The DNA here is from genome assembly GCF_013339695.2 of Rhipicephalus sanguineus. Classification (NCBI taxonomy): domain Eukaryota; kingdom Metazoa; phylum Arthropoda; class Arachnida; order Ixodida; family Ixodidae; genus Rhipicephalus; species Rhipicephalus sanguineus. The sequence goes on from NC_051185.1 coordinate 79,404,704, forward strand.
CCGATGGTACAGCTGTGTCCTGCAGCTCCTTCACAGGAAGCTTCGCGGAACGCTCCGCGCCAGACACCGACACATGCCGCCAGCTGCACTTGGTTGTCGAGAACTCAAACTCATTGTCGCGACCCACCTCACGACCTTCCTTTCTCGTGACCAAGCCTGCCTCCAAGCCACAGAAGTCGATCACGCGAGCGCCAGGCTTATCTTCACCTTGGCACGTGGACAAGCCGGCTCCTCCGTTTTCCAACACACTAACCGTTCCCAAGCTGGACGAGCCCATGCCAGCAATCGATATTAATGTGCTCTCAGACCCACCGGAGCTCAGTACGCAAAGTTCATCGCAGTCATTGGCCGAGGGCGCATATGGTCACCTTGCCCTGAGTAAGATGCAAGCTGCTGGTACAAGAGGCCGGCCAGTACAGCCTAAGTGCGCCGATGGCGTGACTGATGAATTCCGCAGCGATGCTGTCACATCAATGACTCCGCAGTCGGCATTTCTAGCATATCGCAGACGCGCACGGGAAAGCGCTTGCATGGACGTTCACATCCCGTTCAAGGATGTCTCTCGGATGAAGGACGGAGAGACCACAACGCCTACAGACATCAATGACATGCCACTTCGATCCAAGTGTCGCTCTCTTACGACCAAAGAACACGAAGTTCTGTGGCACGCACAGTATCCACATGTGTGTGGTACTAAAGTAGTGAGAACTGATGACGCGACAGTGCGGAAGCTTGTCCCGAGCTTGCGAAAAAAGTGCCAACTGCTCGCGTCGTCTTCCGCCGCTCACCACGTTAGGCCACAGCGCGACCGAGGCCTTCTGCGACCGCCCCCTCCCCCCCCGACACAGCCAGCATCGCCCCCAGAATGTTCGGCAACTCTGCAAGACAAGTCGTGGCGTAAGCAAAACCAACCACTGCGGCACAGCCAATGCCGACCGCCAGACGTCATCCGCCAAGAACAAAGGCAAGCCCAGCGGCGTTGTATCGACCGACCACGGCGACACAGTCAACGTCAGCCACCAGGGACGCTGTCGGCGGCTTCGTTCATTCGCAGTCATGGCCGAGTGTGAGGACCATGAGCGGAAGCGTAGCTTGGGCCCTCGTGCTTGACCAGCACGAGGAAGAGAAAGACGAGGCAGAGAAGAACAGCCGGCCCACGAACGGGCGTTGTCTCTTGTTTCTCTGTTTATTCTTCACACTTGCCACGTATAAGACTCTCTTTAAAGGGCCCCTCACCAGGCCCCATAACAAATTTTAGTTAGACACTGGCAGTTGTTGTGTGTCCGATGAAGATCATTATGCCACAAGAATTTTTTCAATCTGTTTATTTCGAGCTGAGAAAACAGGCGTTTTGAAGCGGCGCGAAACCATCGTGCGAGGAGGCGAGCTCGAAACCCTTGCCGTTCGCCCCGCGTAGGCTTCGCAAGCCAAATTCCTTCCCCATCCTCTCCGGCATCCGAGCGAGGGGATCACATGATGCATACGCATGAATACGTCATGCGCACGCCAGGTCACGTGCGCACGCGTGCGGCGTTGTTTTGTTGACCAGCGTTATTTTGTGGTCTCCTGCCTGTTTCTGCGGGATGGATGCCTCGGTGCGCGCTCGTTTAGAAAGGCTGGCACGGATAATGGATCCTTACCGTGACACACCGCGTCGCATCCCTGCAACTGCTGTCAGGGACGATGCACCGAGCCCCGACAGTCCACCTTCTCCAGGCGAAGGAGACGACGTGCGTTGGTATGTGATATCACACTCAATCCGCTTCGTGTACTTACTGTTCCTTACTCCAGTGCTTGAGTGTGTTCAAGCTTTTTCACATTTAGAGTTTGTCAGTAGTGAATATGTTCGTGTCCGGCTTTTGAGTGTTGCACTGCTTTCACTAAAACTGTGACACTCGCTTCGACGCAGGTGTTTTTGTGGGCACTGCTTGCCAAGCACGAATGCAGAAGAAAATGTGTGCTGCCGTGTGGTGCCGGAAGTTGTTGCCAAGGGCAACGACGACTGCATCACGCGTCATGCGGACTTTTCAAGCGTGTGCCTGAATGCTGCGGTTCTCGAGGCGATGTTTTACATCCTGGCAGACTTCGACGTTCAGATGGATGCGGAGCTCCACAAGTAAGAAACATGCGGCGTTTAAGCGTGTCGTGTTTACCGGCACGCTGAAGTGCAGCTACGTGCGCTATCTGCTTTCCCTCCCCAAACGAATGTGGCAGAAGGCCCGCGTGTAAAGGTAATAATACCCCGCGAGCGTGCTGGCTCCAAGTTATCACGGTTTTTTGCCGTGCAGTTGGATGCGGCCGCTACCGTTTTCAGGTTAAAGTGCTTGTACAAGGAACACTACGCCTATGTTGGTAATTCGAACCACTTTTTGATGCTGTGCTTGTCTGTTTACAGGAAGTACCGCTTCGTCGCGTACCGGCTATTCACGAAATGGCTGTGGAAGCGACTTGGCCGCCACAACAGGGTCGTTCCGCCTGCATGTGTTGTAGCCAGGATCAGGCACGAGTATCCCTCGGCGACATACGTCGGCTTTCAACACCCCCATTTGGACTAGGTAACTATTACGTAATCTTTCTCTCGTACACACACACAACCAAGGTTTGTGACCACATTGATCATAGCTTGGAAATGACACCATCGCTGCGTTTTTGTGACCTTACTGAACATACGAATGTTTTGTCACTTTAGTATCGTACGCACGAAGCTAGTGCGATGGCTTTTGTTTGTTTGCTTGAAGTAGTTTATGGTGCTTTAGTTTCTCGTTTGAGAGCATATGTGCAGTTAAACTGCAACTATCAACACTGCACGAAAGAAACAGGGCAAGGCTAAGATGAAGAAACGACAAACAGTGGTACTGAGTTGCAACTGAAATTTTATTTTTGTAAAAACACAATTAACTGACAGTGAGAAACCACAATAACATAAAAGCATCTCGCTTATACAAGGTAACAAAAAGAGCAGAACTTTTATCATGAACAGTCCGCAAATACCACCTCTGGTACGACACTTGTGCCTTCAGGCATCAAAGCAACTGTTGTTTTTCCTTGCTTCTAATTGGAGCATGGCTAGGCTCTGGCCCACTACAAAGTTCAAAGTGAGTGAGTCGCTGTAAACTTTGAAGTAATCGATGTACAGGAACCAAGACGCATTGTAAATGCCCTGCCTCCACTGACTATAAAGAAGCACCACATGCACGTCGGACAAATAGAATAGTTCATTGAAACCTCGATTTCAGCTGTGCGACTAATGCTGCTTTGTCAGGCTTGTCGTAGTCGTCAGTCATGCACCGGTGTGGCTGTTGTGTTCTCAGCTGCTGGCTACCTTTGTGTGAGGAAGCTGTACACCTGTTGACCACATCAACTCGCAGCCGGTTGACATAACCTGAAAAAGTGGTGCCATGTAGTTCTACACAATTGCGCTGTGCGGAATAATGTTTGCTTGATATTTGACTGACTGTTACATTAATTCTTGCCTGATACGATGCAACACAACTAGGTAACAAACGTAGTATATGAAACTGTACAATCTATGTTATGTTGTTTGTGGAGACGAACAGAAACATTATGAATAAAATAGCAGGAACTGCTTTAGAAGCCGTTCTTGTGCACATCAAAATGTTGCGGCTGCTTGTCTTTTTTTGACTAGTATGCAATGAAAATTTCAAGTCAGGTTCACTATATAGATGGCTACGTACGATATGTGGCCTCTGTCATGATTTTGCGAGCAGTGAAGTGTCCCTTCTTGGGTTTGCTCATTCTGCACTTCCAACGTTCTTTTCCTGTTCGGTCGCAGGCTTGCATTCTGGACGCATTCTCATTGAAATGCATAACAGCGAGTCTTGTCCTGGAATGCAAGTTAAATACACATCACCAAATGCATTGCAGATATTTTGAACTGCATTTGCACCTTGCTTTCATCCCACATGGCGAAAATGCTGTTGACTTTGGTGCAAAGCGGATGAGCAAGCTGTTGAGTGCCTCCAATGAAAACGTTTGGTCAAGCTGTTGAGTGCCTCCAATGAAAACGTTTGGTCATCTGGGGATAGCTGGCGCAGGTCATTCAGCAGGCGTGGACATTCCAGAATGGCGCGCATCTTGGAGAATGCGAGAGAATCTGCCATAAGAGAATGTGGTTACATTTTAGAAAGTAACATAATGCAATACCAGGAGGCCAGTATTTGTGGCTTTATGGCAACTGATTTCATCGACAACATAGGTTGATGCTGTTTCACCCCATTTTATGTCAATTATTGCGGCCTGTTATGACGCGGATGACAAAGTTCCGCTCTTGAAGATGAAATGTCCATGTGGCCTAAATGCCGAAGGCTTTTGTTGAAAACTTGTCCAAGCGTCCTCGTTGAGTGTGCAACTTAGACCGTTTACAAAATGGGACTTGTCGACCCGCCTTTAAACCGTATTTTTTTCCGATATGTACAAGCATGTCCAAGCTAAACTTACTGGTGAATTTTTAAAAAATTACTGGAAGTGTAACAACTACGGGAAAGAAAGGATTGGTCTTGTAAAATGATATGAGGAGGAAGCAGTATTTGTAATGCCCGATTTTGGCGTCTTGTGACAAAAAATGATGCATGCATAAGTGTTGAACCATGCAAATATTCACGTACAGATGCACCAATGTTATACAAGGAACACTTAGCAAATCTCCCCTATTGGACTTACCTCGTTTCATCCATTCTCTATCTTCAAGGGGCCCATGTAAGCAAGCAGTGAACGGTCTCTGGTGGCCCACATGCTGGTTGCAGATGTGATTGAGCATGCTACGCCACATGCTGACTATCAGGTCCCCATCGCCATTTCCTGCTGCAGCCACGAAATACAAGTGGTTGACTATACTCTTGATCCATTTTCCAATAATGGTGCAGCCTTTGGATTTGCGCAAAGACTTGAGCTTCTTCATGATACCTGAGTAAAAGCAATTGCGACAGATGTGAGGCAAGGTTTCAGCTTCTGCAGAATACCAAAGTGAACTAAATTTTACTCCATGTATCCTACCACCATAGTTATTGCATGTGAGTGTTTCCGCATACATTTAGCACTGTGCCATGCATCGTAGAAGTATATGAGCTTCTTTTTTCGGAGGAATGCCGTGACTCCTCGGTGGCGATCTGCAAAGCATGGCAGGACGTATACGCAAAGTTACAAGTACGTACATCTTACATGTAAGCTGTCCCTTCAGCAAGTGATCTTGGTTGCTTGATCTGTGCACCCGCCAACCAAAGGTCGTAATAACGATGTTGCTGAGCGTATTCATGCTTCATGCTGTGAAACTTTAATGTCAGCAGACGCTGGCACTTAAAAAAGTGACCCATTGATTTACACCCCCAACTGTGCGCAAAATAGGCCTCGTCACATTTAGAGAATCCCTGGGACATGTACATTACTTTTTTAAAGCTTTCCTTACGAACACTTTAAGTGGATGTATGCAATTCCACTGCTATATATGAACACACCATCACTGTGGTTTCATGCAATAGTTAGTGTTTAACAATACCTGCTGTAAATGATTGCACTTTGATGCCACATTCTTTCAACTTCCTCAGGCTTTGCTGCAGGCCCTCCTTCGCCATTGCATTGCTATTAGGGATAGCTTTCGTCTGCATGAGCATACGAATGTTTGTAAGTTACACTGATTGACTTCTATCACACCATTACTTTTTTAATTTTCTCTAGCACTTGCACCTGTTCAGAATGCAGGAGGCGATTCGTCTTGGTCTCAAGGACAATATACGCGAAGTGCTTGGCACTGTGTCCTGGAGAGTCGCAGGCCCATCCCCTGCCAAGTCCTATGCCTTGTCAGCTACATCTGCCGCAAGCTTGGTCTGCTGCTGGTCGTGAGCTGCATACAAGAATTTCAATGACGTAACTCGAGTTGCCTGAACTGCAGAGTTCTAAAAGCATCGCTGCACATCGCAATGTACAGTCTGCCAGAAGAATATCAACGCTTGGCAGCTGTTTGTAATGCCTGTCTAATATTTAAATTCATGGAATATACTCTACTGCCAGCCCAACGTATGCTCCATATTAACGCAATGATCTCGTTTCGCAATGAATTTGCTTACTTCAATGTTCTTGACTTGTTCAGATTTTTGTAAACGTATGAACAGCCCATATTTTCTGCCCAATGTTGCAGTGCCTATGCAATACACTTATTAGTCACTCCTCAAGGACCGCGCTCAGGCAATGGTAACTGCACGCACAGTGAGGGAACACATTTCAGTGTTCGTTTTGTTTGTAGCTCTTACTCTTCCATGTCTGTACTTGTTCAGCAGAATGGAAACCTGCCTTATTTATAGGTGGAAGCAGGTAGAGCTTCTGGTAGAGGTAGAAACGCTGGAAGCTTATGGCCTGGACATTGATAGACCGCAATCATCGCAGCGCTGTGGCCACTGGACATCCAGAAAATAGCAGACCAGCTGCCATAAAGATGTTTCCTGCAGGTGCTTGTCCGATAAGAGGCTGGCTCCTCCACATTGCCACGTTCTTGCAGTTACTGCTTAAGGCAACGAATCGTGAATATTGAATGTGACTCAACACTTTTTTGAAGTCATTAACTCAGCAACAGCATGTACCGTGTGCGTTGTGGTCTGGGTCTTCAATTTTATAAAAATTATTACCTCTGATTGCGTGTTCTACCACTTTAGTGGCGTTGCGTTCCTTGTGGTGTCAGTTTCCAGGATGCCGCTTTTTTCTGTGCTAGGACATGTGCTTTTCATGTTCGAAAGCAGACGGAAATCTATTTTCTTGAAATGCTCTTTCTGTAGCCATGTGTTAGTATTTCTTGCGATTCAATACCGTGTTGCGCAGTGAAAACAGCATTTAAAGTTTCATTGCATTGTGTCGCTGCACGAACCTATAAATCCTGCTCAACCCATCAGCTACACTATGCCTCATTTCTTCGCAAATTCGCATATGCAAAGAACACATTATATGAGCTATCCAAGTGTAACACCCTGCTATTGTTATTACTGTGAACAAAAAACGATTCAGTGCAACATACGTAGTGCTCGTGCTGTTAAGCGATTTTGTTGAAGGCCTGTAGCTGGAGTTGAGCGACCCTACATCGTCGTACTCCATTTCTTCTGCCTGAGAAGCATCCAGAAATGGTGCCCTGTGCACTGCTGTTTAAGCTTGAGCCTGTAGTCCCCAGGACAAAGCAGGAGGATCACAGGATTGTTCAAGCGTTGCTGGTGGCAACAATATGTCGGAGCTGTCAGTCTGCATGCTTGTTGAGATCTGCAGTCGAGCATGAGTGTCCACCTGCGTGGCTGCAGTAATGTACGGCATTATCACAAAAACAGCACCTCTCGCTTATCGGAACTTGAGCTGTTAAAAACACACGCACATTTACTTTTCCCATATTTGAACTGCTTGCTCAATTTCATCTTCTGTCCTCAAAGAAGGGTTTCTTCTATTTAAGTGTCACAAAGCGCAAGGAGTCTGCCTAGCAGAAACAGTGACACTATATTTTGTGAAAGTCGGCAAAATAGCCATTTGACCCATATTATACCTTCATTTTCACAAAGTAACGGTCAAAATAAGTATATCGCCTGTACATCGTCGTGTACTATGCCTTGTTGGTGTAAATTAACACACACTTTTAAAAGAGCAATCTTTGTTTTAAGCGAGAAAACAATTTCCGTAATGAACAACTTCGCGGTTGTGCAAAATTTGCGTTTGTCTCACACTGACGGCATGGCATGTCGGCGCAGTATTCCAGCGGGGGCCGCTTCGCAGCTAATAGTGGAAGTCATGCAACTGCTTGTCACTCATGTAAGTTTTACTGGTGCGTACAGCGTCAAATCGTGCATAATTACCATACATTTCGACCCCTACACTTTCGTTGGGTGGTGGCTAATTCTCATTAATGTTATGTATTATTGGCTACCCACTCTGTCAGCGTGGCAGCCACTGCTCACCTGCATTTCTTCCAGAAATCCGCGTTTGTGTTGTCTGGGTAACAGTCATGCGCAGGATTGTCAGCGTTTGCGTGACATTCTCGGATGTCGTACAATGTCTGCAATCTTCCTGTGTCGTCTGAGTGCCAGGCTCTGGACAACAGCGCTGCTCTCCTACATCTGCATCTTTCGCCCTGCAAACACGCCGACACCACTGAAATCAGACACTGCATTCAGATATCACGTCTCACTTACAGTTTGTGATGCTTCAGGAACATTGCTGCATGCGTCGGCCACATCGGGCAAATGCTGCAAGTAAAAACGAAACTGTTCGTGCGCTCATGTCTGCTTTGTTGAGACATTGCTGCAATGTGTACACAACGAAAGAAGGTGGAAGTATTTTTCAATATTAGTTTTTTTTTGCACATACGCATTGCAGAAAATCCCGAAAGAAAATGTGCACATTTGAATAATCGCCATTTTGGGTGCATCAGCTCGTCTTTGGTAACTCACGTTCGTCGCGGCTAAAATAACTCGCTATAATCTATGTGCAATACACTGCGGTGAAGTTGAACTTTGGTTCATAGACATATTTATTCGTGCCCCATTTAAAAAAATGAAAGAAATTATTCAAAACAACAATGTGCGCTCGAAACACATGATATACCCATTGCAAATGTTGCTCGGTTAGTTTACTTTCTAAACAACACAAACATGCGCTACTAGAAGTGCGCTGCATGCATGGCAGAACAGTTTCATATTGAGTGACTGCGTATTTCTTTGCTTCTGCCGGATTTCGCAAATGCAACATTGAAAAGACACTGGGCGCACTACGCACGCCAAACTACCAAGCGAATGATACTCGGTTATGAGATTCACCAGCGGGCGTGCATTCCGAATTGAGCACAAAAATTTGCCACTTACCACCTCGTTGGGAACGAAGAGCGTTGGTAATCCGCCTGGGCGCAGCATATGCCTCAGCAGAGTGTTCAATCCATCTTGAATTCGCGGATCATGGTTATAATCCTCCGGCTTGAAGTGCCGATCACAAACAAACGCATGCTTTTGCGTCGTCGGAAGGCCAAGGCATTGCAGCCAGGCAAGGCGCTGCGCTTCATCTTTCGATAACCGATGTCGAAAGCGCCCTCACCGATCATCAGGCTTGCATTCTATTACCGAGCACGAAAGCTGCGACATTTCACTGGCACGAGAGAGGCGGTATCAAGAGCCAGTGCCGCTTACTTGGACGCGGTGGGCGTTTACATGAACACGGTAGAATAAATGAGCATAATGAGTGCTCGAACACACCAGAACATTACTTTCGTTTCCAGGGCTGGCGTCTGCTCGATGCGCTAACCGCGGGGACAGGAACGCATGGGAAACGAAGGCACATTAGCCCCGCATATCGCTGCAATTCACGAAAAAGGAATGAACAAGACGCACACATTCCTTTTGTGTGTCACATTATTTCTCTCAAGTTTTATTATTCCATTCAAGCAACAAATTACACAAACTCCACATGTCGTGTCAAATAATTATCGCAGTGGCGACGTCAGAGCAGAGCCGTCTACGTAGAGGAGCGACGTCACAGCATTACCCGTGGCATTACCATCTACGCAGGGCCATTTTCTTATGTACGCCATCCCCTCATTCTGTAAAGCGTGCGCCCGGAAGAAGGGCAAGCAGCATTCACCTTGAAATTTGACCCATTTCCGCGGCGCGTAGCGTTGCAAGTTTTGGCAGACGTGATCGTGAACGCCCAGTGTATGCATTGCGCTCGTTAGCTCAAAATTGTCAAACCTGGTGAGGGGCCCTTTAAGTAAATGTGATAGTTTAAAAGAATGCCATGAATCCGCCGACATTATCAGCCAAGCACACGGAAAGAGCTTATGCCTATAGGGATTATTTATTGGCGTGAACGAGGCCTTGGTTATCTGTTTCATATTTTTCTATATAAGCTTCGCTACTGGATGACAAAAGTATTCCTATGGCTTATATGAAAAGAACAACACGCTTCTAGTTTAGATGGCTAGAGCAAAAAATATTACTGGAAACATGTTCCACTGTTGTGTATGAAAGAAAATAGCCCTACTCAGACATCCGTTAGCGATCGGCTCCATCAACAGTACTCTGCTCACTGCTAAGCCAATGTATAGCTGTCGTCATTGTTCTGAGCGCATGCGTGGCTTCTCAACGAATATGAGGGCGTTGCACCATTTTCGGCGTTTTCACCCGGAGTACACTTCACGCTCAGCCTCGAAGGACTTGAGCGCTAACCAGTGAAATACCCATACATGCGGACACTCTGAATACCTGGTACAGTACCGTGAGTAGCACTCAGAGTTCGGCGAGTTGATAAACATTCTTTAGTATTGCCGTTTCATAATCGTAAACAATACCGTGAAGCTGACAGCGCTCGCAGAGCATATTGTATCAGGAAAATAGAGACATCTTATTCCGCAGCCTTCGCAGTTTAGTTCACGAGCGGGAAAATAATAAAGCGCAGCTATGAACCTTTGAAAAAGTACCATATTTCTCTACTGAACAATTATAACGCGAGGGGTGTCTTTTCATTACATCCAAGAATAAAAAAAAAGTCACAGTGTCACCGCAACGGCGAAGCAATGAATGGGATAGCAACAAATTGGAATGTAACGCGAAGAACGGAAAGCAACTCGAAATTGCCAGCGCGTCGCTCGACCCCAAAGAACGCACGAAACGAACACACACAGGAAGAGCGCGAACTATCATGCGTCACAGCTCAGTACTTGAACCGCACTGCTGAAACATAAAGCAGGGCGCACGAAACGAACAAACAGGCACACACAGGACGAGCGCGAACTAAATATCGCAGTTGCTACCTATTTCTGTTTGAACAGCGCGCTCCTTTCGCAAACGCGGCCGCTGCCGCGAGCGAAGTGACCTTCGTACGCTCTGCGACTCCAGCGCCGGTATCGTGGGAAAACACAAGACATACAACCCCCCGCTCCACCCCCCATTCCGTCCGCTCCCTTTCTTTCTTCGAGATAAGCGCACGAAGGCGACCACGCCCTGTAGGACGTAGAGCATCGGCGTTCGGAGGAGCGTGGCGCCGACCTTTAAAGCGCGACGCGCGCACTTCGCGCCATCTCACTGGTGAGTAAGAAAGCACCCTGAAGTAAATGGTGTATATAAATAGCTCGCCGTTAGCATGCTGAAGGACGGTACTCTTCGTGGTCAAGCCGTCTAACGCCACCCGTTTCGGAGCGAGAGGTCGGCCGTTCGATTCCGCGCCGGAAAGTTTCTGAATTATTTTTCTTTGTGGCTTATATATATATATATATATATATATATATATATATATATTGTAATAATAATAATATCTGGGGTTTAACGTCCCAAAACCACCATATGATCATGAGAGACGCCGTAGTGGAGGGCTCCGGAAATTTCGACCACCTGGGGTTCTTTAACCTGCACCTAAATCTAAGTACACGGGCCTCAAACATTTTCGCCTCCATCGAAAATGCAGCCGCCGCGGCCGGGATTCGATCCCGCGACCTTCATGTCAGCAGTCGAGCGCCATAACCACTAAACCTCCGTGGCGGGGCATATTTATATTGTAAGGGAAGAGAACAGAGACAACGCCCGTACGCTAGGCCGGCTGTTCTTACTATCCTTCGTCTAGGCTGCCGCTAATTGTCATGACAATATATATATATATAGATATATATACGGTGAATGGCAATGCCGACGGAAAAAACCAGCCGAGACTGTCCACATAATTGCTATCGCAATAAAAACATGGTTGATCCCTCCGTAATAGGAATTCGTATAACACAAACGTAAAACTTGTCCTTACAGAAGTAGTTGAATGCTTACTGTATATTGATATGAGCGAGCATCTTCAATGCCAATTAATGTTTGGCAGCTATATCGCCACGTTGATGCCTGGTGGCATATCTCCATCCCGACCACTAACGTCCATGAACAATGATTAAGCAAACCTTTGTGGTAACCGTAGTAGGGAACGGTGAGATGGAAAGCGGTGCGAGAGCCAGAGAGCGCCGACGGACTAGAGGGAAAAGCAACGCGCGTAGTGTCTACCTGTAGCCCGGCCGCCATTTTTCTCGGGGCGAGCGTAAGCGGGGAACGCGGTGTTACAGCTAGGCGAGGCAGGCGGGCGTCGCAAAGCTATTTTAAAGACGATAGTCTTTCTTGAGGAACTAAAACGCAGAAATTTTGGTCTGTCTGTCTGTCTGTCTGTTTGTCTTTCTGTCACCCTATTCAACCACCCAGCCAATGTTGAAACACTTGCTTACCGCCCACCCATCTTGAAGTAGTACGGCTGTTCATACTTGTGAACATTGTCGATCAAAAAGTAAATATTAGGCATATCTGAGGCGCAACAGCGCTAGGTAAGTGTTGCGTGGTGTGTTCCTTCAATAAAAAAATACATAGATACGTAATTCTAAAGACCCTAATTTCTTAAGCTGCGTTGCAAATGCGGCTGCGCTGAAAATGCGACGCGCCGACGAAAGCTCTCTGCCACGGAAGAAGGAAAGAACTTTCCTCCACCTTGCCCTCTGCGCAAGCTCGTTTGCCGACGTATTGCCAGATGGCGCCCATATCTCACGCAGCGTAGAGTTACTGCATAGGCTACCTTTAAGTAGCAGAGTTGCGCATCTGTCTTCCAAACGCCGCTAGTAACCATGCGTTCCGGAGAAGCTGACGCTGGGGCCAATTTTTGTATATATCGATGGCGCCGCTGCGGCGAACTGGATTGACACTAGTCATTCGCATTAAAGTAAATCACCGGCCTTCGACACGCCAAACATGTCGACCGGCGACCCGTTAGGCATGTCGCCTGCAAAAACGGAGTGAGTCTTCGCGACATAGCCATGGTTGCTAGCCAGACCAATGCGCAACTCTGCTACCCAAAGGTAGCATATACAGTAACTCTAACGCAGCGCTCCTCGATCGTCTTTCGACGACATTTGGAGCTAAGCACGCAGATACGCGGCCAATTTGTTTAGTATAGATAAATGCTATGAGCGAGGCCGAGGCTTGGGCCAAGGTCGCCACCTCGCGGTGTATTAAGGCGTTCCAGTATTAGAAACGCGCCGGATGTGATGGACGCGCAGCAACGACCAGTTGCAGGAGCTAATCGCGAAGGCCACGGCCATTATGCACTACTACACTTTACCGTTCGCAGACGGCAACACACCCCGCTGACGAGGAAGGTGTGAGATATAAAAGGCGCGTTTGTAAAGCATGCAGTGTGTGTGACCGTGGCGCAGCGCTTGAAGCACTGCGCCACGGTCACACACACTGGATGCAAGTACTGCATTGTTAGCGTGTATATGTACAAACGCTTCACCGAATATTTGCTGTTTTCTTGTGGGGCTCTACTTGGGAGCAAACAAATAGAGCTAAGCTTTTCAGACGGCTTCGCTCGGGTGGGCTTGGTCTGTATCATTTGTATCTGCGTCAGTTAGTTAACCGGTTCATGTTTATCCGAAGTAATCGAGACCCGTTCATACGTACTGTTATACAGCTTAAGCTTGGGAGGTTGTTGCCGAAACTGGTGGTGGCTTCTGGCAACTTGCAAACAAATGTTAGAGGTCACCTGAAAGAAGTAGCTAATTCGTGTCTCTTTAAAAACGCGTTTTTCTTTGGAATATTTCTGTTCTGTTTCCCGTAAAAAGTTATACAAAGATCTAGTAGATACAATTCTTCCCGTTCCTCTGTATAGAGCAATGTACCGTGTAGGCCCTGGTCAGAATGTCTTAAGCCAAGTAAAACAATTAAAAGTAACATCTGGAGTAAAATCCTTTTTCTTCAAATTACACAGTGCAACATTGCCTGTCAAAACATGGATGAAGGTAAAGGAATTATTCGTTCCTTGTGGAGACCATTGTTTACTCTGCCGGAAGCCGGAAACAGTCGAACATGTTTTTCTTGACTGCTGGGATGCGGTCTTTTTTTTTTTGGGACGTTCTTCAACGGACTTTAAAAACGATTTGCCCCTTGACGCCTACGGCATCATTTTTCTCCCGGTTCAAAATGAGGAAGGGGTACCGTTCGATCTAGTTATGTTACTGGGCTTGCACAGTATATGGCAGTCAAGAATGGCGGTGCGCCATGCTGATAATAGTGCACGTCCGCTTCGACGCTACATCTTTGAATCTATATGTTCATTTGTGGAAACACAAAAGGTCCAGCAAGTTGTACCTGAATGCCTTCACCAAGTAGAAAGCTTCCTACAGATGAATCAATTTTAAGAAGCCTGGAAACTGCATTTCTTAAATGCGAAGCATTTCTTAGCGAACATTTGGCGGTTTGGGCCTTCCTATCTATCTATCTATCTATCTATCTATCTAGCCGCCTATGTCTGGGCGCTCTCATGATCGCCTCCTTAACTTGGTGTAGACCAAAATCGGCATGGGAGAGTAAGAGGATTTGACGAATATGACTGTCGGGCCATGGCATGAATAACGTGAAAATCCTGTCGCGTATGTCGTCAAACGATGTCCTCCAGACACTTGTGGCAAATACCCGCTTACCACGGGCACAGTATAAGCGGGTATGAGCGACAGGTGATTGACAGTTTATATCTTCCCAGGAACACCGCGAACGCGCATTGGTAATTTAAATGCGACAGTCTAAGGAAACCGGACATCGGCAGCGTTGACCCGATGAATGCAAAGAATAAAAATCAGGATCGCAGCAGGAATCGAACCCAGGCATTCCGTGTGGGAGTCAGGTATTCTAACACAGAGCCACGTCACGTCTAGAAACTGCTTTGGAAAAAAGACCCTATGCAGGCGTAATTTCGGTGGAACGTCAATTGTGCTTGTAGTGGTTGCTATCTAATTTTTGAGCAAAGCAATAAAGACTGCAGATGTTCTTCTATGATACAGGCGTCATGCCGGATTAACGGCTATTGCGGTTCCAGTGTTGGCTCCGCTTAATAAACATTACACTTCTATTCCTATCATTCAGGAAGTTACTGAACGAATGCGCTAATGACGGTTACTTGTAATATCCACATCATCGCATCGTAAAGTGCAATTCATTCCGATAATACTGACATCTCTGCTAGAAAGTGAGTGCCTACGTAAGGTCCGTTGATAAGTTGCCCTTTAAACGCCAGTGCAGTCGACGTGCCTGGTAAAGCCACGATTTGCACGCAACTACTACGCTTACAAAAACACGTCGAACCACCTTGTAGCGCTTGGCTGAAAGCCATAAAATGCAGTTACAAAACTACACGCCGATTGCTTCGCATGAAACCGATTCCCACAACGCGTGGGATCTGCCAATTTTCTTCAGTTTTTATTTTTTGTTCTTTGTT
Organism: Rhipicephalus sanguineus; assembly: GCF_013339695.2. Taxonomy (NCBI): domain Eukaryota; kingdom Metazoa; phylum Arthropoda; class Arachnida; order Ixodida; family Ixodidae; genus Rhipicephalus; species Rhipicephalus sanguineus. The sequence goes on from NC_051185.1 coordinate 79,419,956, forward strand.
CGGTATATATTTGTTTGTCACTGCTGTATGTATGTACATAGGCAATAAAAAAAGAAAAAGAAAAGACCGTGGCGCAGTGGACAGCGTACCCGGCATCTGTTTTCGCGGACCGAAAGGTCGAGGGTTCGACTGCTGCTGACGGAACATTTTTAAATGCGAAGCATTTCTCAGCGAACTTCTGCGAGTTTGAGCGTATCTATCTATCTATCTAGCTATCTATCTAGCCGCCTAGGACTTTGGGCTCTCCTGGCCGTTTCGTTAAAGGGGTCATGAACCACTCCTCGGGCTTGGCGTGAAAAACACCCTGGAAGGATTCGGACCCTTCCCAGAAATATATAGCCGAAAGAATTTTTCGAAAAGCTAAAGAAGGACCGGAGATATAGCGATAGCAATATTTACCCTCTCAACTCCCTCTGAACTCGCTTCATTCTGGAGGAGAGAGGGGCACCGTTCGAGCAGCCCCGCCCAGTGCCTTACGTCCTCCTTACGTCACCTCGCTTCAAATTTGTGTGGTTTCCTTTCCGCGTAACTTGGCGGTGTTGACGGCTGCTGCTGGAAACTAATAGTTCCGGTCGGCTGCTTCTCGCGGCGCGGCTCGGTCTATCGCGTCTGGGTTGTAAGCGCTGACGCGATCTATTTGCATTGATACTGTCGTTACTTCGCTTATGTCGCATTTATATTGATACTTCGCATTGGTACTGTCGTTATTTCGCTTCGTGACTTCGCTTATGTCGTTTTTCCATCAAATCAAAATTAAACTGAAAGGAAAAGCCGGCAAGCCCTGGATGCAGCCGATTAGCACGGCATATATACACTCAGTATACGCTTTTGGATAATGAACTGGCCAAGGCGGCCTGCCTAATCGCACGGAATAAAATCCCGTGCGGAGAAAACGCGACGCGAAAGCAAAAAAAAAAAAAAAAAAAAAACTCGATTCTTTTTAAGCGGCCGCTGTGAACGGGAGGAAACGAGATAAAATGCCCTTCGACCTTCGGACGGCTGCAGCCCGCCTGCCGTGGGCGAGAGCGAGGAAATCAGATAATCAGTCGCGTCAGAATACAAGTGAGGTTTGAAAAAGCGTCGTGACGTATGCGCGCGCGAAGGGGGAAAAAAGCAAAAAAGAAAGAAACGCGAGAGGAGTAGGCTGGCCGCAGCAGCGTGCGGGATGCCCAAGCAAAGCCGTCATGGGATTACCTTGGCCTTTTGAACGCTGCTTCTGAACTGCCCAGCTGTGTCGGCCGTGTGCGCGCGTTTTGTTCCCGCTCTTTGCTGCTGAACGTGACTGGGGGTGGGATATGGTGTGACACTGTCCCGGCGACTCAAGCGAGCCTGCCGCTGTATTACCAAGCAGATGATGGGCACGCTGCGTTCGGGGTACCATCGGGAACACAATGGTAAGTAATACTAATGTTTCCTCTGTTCGCGCGTCCTTATCGTCGCTCGGGCAGCTGAAGGTATCCTCCTGTACATTGCGTCGAGTGAAAAGTGCAATGAAAAATCGAAAAAGAAAGAAAGAACCTTCATTATAGCTCACATAGCGACGATGTGTCATGCGTGTTGACAAACTCCTGTGAATATAGCACATGCTTCGCACAGCCAGCTAATCGATGCGCGAGTGCGCTGTGAAAAAAGATGTTTGTACAACATAATTTACTTCCTTGCGATAAAGCATAAATAAAGCAGAGTGCTTTCAAGGAGTATACACTAAAGCAAAAAAAAAGAAAATCCGCTATTATCTCGCTGACAGGTGAGGACATGTGCATTGAGGCCAAATTTGTTTTCTGTTTATGCTGTTTTCATGCTTGATTTGCTTGTTTTGATCCTCCGTCTCGATGTCAATTTGTGCGCGTTGACATGTGGCATAATCGTCACATAATTATGACCATATGATGAAACAAATATGGCCATATGATGTGACAGACATCCGCTAAGTGACAGTGTGTGTTGTGAAGAACATGCATTTTATGGTATTGTCACTTCATTAGTTACAGGGTTACATATGCATATTTATAGCCTTTAGGAGATGTATTAGTTATGCAAGGCTATTTTATTCACATAGATATAAGCCAGTTGAACCTGTTGAACCACCTTGCTGAATCACCTTGTTTCTTCCTTCTCGTTATTTTGTTTTGAATTATGTTTACATAGTCTTTATTATCTGTACAGTGTATTCTCACTGTTGACACAATATTTGACAAGGTGAAAACGCTGGAATTGTGTCCAGGTCTTCTTTTGTCCTCATTACAAGTATGCTGTTAATTTTTGCCATGAATCAATACCAAAGTTGCCCAATATTCAGTCCTAAAAAGAGCAGCTGTGGTTGATGAAGAATCTAGTGTCCAACGTGTTTAAATACGAAGTGAACCTCACTAACATTCACTCCCCTTTACACTATAATAACTTGACTGACATCGAAACCTACCCGAATGGTGGTACACAGGACAAGAGTAACACTTCTCGTGTTGTTTCGCATTTCTTTACCTTCGTGCATTTTTCACCCTGTGTACTTGAAAAGTTGACAAGGAACTACTTAGCAGCCTCACAATTTTGCATTTGTTTCGCCTTTTGTTAAAAGGTCTGCAATAAGTATAGTAAAGTGTAAGTCCTTGGCGAGAAATTCATTTTAATGAACACAGAAAGCTTAATGAACTTCTTTTTTATATCATTTTCAGGAAGACATTTCTGACAAAGCAGCAAGAGCTGCTCGTCCACTGCTTGTGTACGAGACAGTGTATTGTGGGAACACTCCACTGTGACTCACTGTACACTATCTCGAACATTTCTTACATCTTACAGCATTTGGGCAAATACTGTCTGGGATTGATGCAGAGTGTTACGCATGATACTGCATGCAACCTTTCCAGTAGCATGCGCATTTGAAAATTTCGCATTGTTCAAAATGACACTTAGTGGAACCGGCTTTATTCAGCAAACTTTATCCTAACATGGACAGTTGGGCGAGTTGATGTGTATTCATAGGTAAAGAAAGTGCGGAAAAAAACCCACAGCACAGAGAAATGAGAATGAAAGGCACAGGATGATGCGCTACTAGTAGCAACTTAAGTTTAATGCAAACCGCAGAAAGATATACACACTCAGTATGAAAAACTACAAAATTAAAGAATCACGCAGTCGCAGAAAGAGTAAAAACATGTCTCAAAAAGCCAAGCACGTGTTAAACTTCATTTGCTAGTACTGAGTCGTCCTGTCTCCTTCATTTCTACGTGTGTTGTGGTTTTTAACGCGATAGCGTTAGAGAACTCGTGTCGCAGAAATTCCGGTGTCGGTGTCGGCACCGTTGGTTGTGAGCGAAAAATCGTCCGTGAGCGAAAAATCGAGAAAGAAGCAAATAAAATAAAGAATAAAATCTTCGGTCCCATTGAGGATCGAACCCGGGCCGTTCGCGTGGCAAGCAGGTGTCCTACCACAGAGCCACGATGTTACTTGCAGCTGCTTCAGAAAAAAACACTACATAAATGTCGTGTAGTGAAGGAGTCTCCTTAACGCATTTTGTTCGGCAGGTGTCCCGACAAAAACGAGCCCACTCGGCGATTTGTAGGCGCATTGGCGAGACCATCAAACTACGTCGAAAAAGGCCGGGATAGTGCAGCCATCGCCGCTAAAAACACACACGAACTTTCAAACAGCTCTAAAAATGGACAACTATGTCCATCTAGCGGAAAACATATCAAGCGAACGCTGGCTTTCTAGAGGAGGCGTTGATCAAGCAAACAGCAAACGCTAGATAATGTGCTGCCGTCTGTGAGGCATTGTGAGAAATATGTCTCGACTCTTTATGGCCTCCGAGATGGCGAGCGCGCGGCGTGCATCTTGGAGGCCATGCGATTCTTGTTTTAGATCGAAAACCTCTACCATTTGCGCGCGCGCGCACATGTGTATCTGTGTGCGTGTGTGTGTAACAATACAGATTAATAAGTGTGCACTTAGTGGTTGAAGTGCGCACTAGGGGCCGGATTTTGCTATCGCGTTCAACTCTTAAAGGCGAAGCATAAGGGTCCGCCAATTTTGTTTTCCCGCTTTCTTTTACTATGAACTTAAGTCCCGACTTCCTTACGGTCTCTATAAGTGTGTGGTGAAATTTTATTCAACCTCATGGCATATCAAGTCCTGGGATCCAATGTGCCAAGCCATCAGCCACTATTTATAGGAAATTTTTAATTTTGGGCGCATTATTGCCTAATTTCAAGTTCGTCTTGAAGCCATAAGGCTGGGCTTAATTTTCAATGTGGTAATTATGCATAAGCCATGAAGTGAGGAAATAAATATGAAGAACTTTAAGTTGCAGATGGCACTAGCTGGCATGGATATATAATTTACGTTAGTTTTCAGATATCTGTGAGCAAATATGTGCTGTAGAAAACAGATTGAAGATGGAGCTGTTAACGAGGAAGAAGAGGTGGCCAGGGGCACGCTCTACATTCCTATTTTTTTTAATTCTCGTTCTGACAACAAAAGTCACAGTTTCGCCGCAAGGGCGAAGCAATGAATGCGATAGCAAGAAAAGCGGCCCGTGATGGCCGCGCTGCAACTACCGTGCGTCCATCACTACCCGGCAGCTACTAGACAGTTTTAATTTCACGTGCGTAGGGACTTCTCATACGCAAACGTGAAAAGTACGCGTAATTTATGTGCACGACATCTCAAACGCTTTTAGCTACACGTACGCGACGCGCAGTGAAAGCTACCCCGTAGCTCCATCTGCTCAGAATCATGAACACTGCGGTAGCTTGTTCGAGCGCCCGCGCGAGCAGACAGCGCAAGGGCAAGGTTCTCGCTGCGCAAGAAGAAGCGAGAGAGCTGGCCGACGCCTTTAAGTGCGCCCGTCGCGCTCCTAACGCCAGCTCGCTGGTAATGAAGACACGCTGATAAGCGCCTCCGTCTCGGAGGACTGCAAACGGTAAATGGTGTGTATATAACGCTCGCCGTTAGCTACCTGAGGGATGAACGCTTTATGGAGTAGTGCTTAGCGCACCGCGCTGCGAATTCAGAGGTCGCTGGTTCAATTCCGCGCTTCGGAAGCATTTTTCTGATTTATTTTTCTTTGGGATATTGATGTATATATACATACTTATACATATACGCAGCATGACGGCGGCAACGGCGACGGCGACGGCAAAAATCAGCCGAGACTGTCCATATAATTGCTATCGCAATAATAAACCAAAGACGTATCGGTTCTGCGGTCTCTCTGGTCCTTCTGAAACATGGTGCCGTGACCAGGATACCTAAAGGCAGACGCGAAGACTTCAACCCCCTTCGCAACAGCGGGTTGAAGAACGGAGCAGCGGCGTCTGGCTCAACATCGAACCGTCGCGGGAAGGACCACGACAGATGACCGTTGGCAACTCAACTACACAGGCAAGGGCCCTTTCACACGATTTCAAGCATGAATAGAGAAGTCTTATCGAAGAAGCGGAAGGCGCTTCGAGCAAATGTAACAGCGCTTACGAGCGAAATTGATAAGAAGATAGAAGAAGAAGCCGATCGAGCGCAATTAATGACGCTTCCAAACCAGATGAAGAGCGTGTCACAGGCGTTAAACCAAGTTAACGAACAGATTGAATCGCTCATCGAAGAGGAAGACGCGGAGGCAGAATTTGAAAGAGTTTTGCATTATGAGATGAAGATCATCGCAGCAACGACAAAAATAGAGGAGCGATTACGAGAGTTGGAGCTAGCGACGCAACTAACAACAAGAATAGTGACAGACCAGGCCACAACAATGAAAGGTACTAACCACACCTTGGACATGCAAGAGCTTGTTAAGTTGCCACGTCTTGAAATGATCAAGTTTGATGGGAAAAGAACAGCGTGGCCTAGGTTTTGGCATCAGTTCGAGACATCCGTGCACAACAGATCGAACATGCCGAAGGGTCAGAAATTTAATTACCTTCTGGCGTCACTCAGCGGAGAGGCTGCTTCTCTAATAGAAGGTTTACAATTCTCTGATGAGAATTACGATCATGCAGTCGACCTTCTGAAAGAAACGTTCGGGCGACAAGACAATTTAAGACAGACATACATAAAAGAGCTAGCAAACGTAGAAGCAGTGAAGAGTTCCAGAGATGTGGACGGATTGAAGAAATTATTTCAAAAGTTGCAAGTAAATACAAGAGCGTTGCAGTCGCTAGGCGCGGAGATGGACAGTTACGCCACAGTGATAACGCCTGTCGTAAAATCTGCGCTACCAGTGGACATGAGGATTGAGATGAAGATGAAAGAAATAGAGAAAGGTACAGACAACAGTCCAGCAACGACGGCATCGGAATCAACATCAAGAGAGAGCACGCGTGGTTTGGAAGGAATTATGGAGTTTTTAAACATCTATATACGCAGCAGAGAAGAAACTCATGAGGAGAAACATGCCGAGGACAAGCCACCATGTAATACGAGAGGGGCAAGAACATATACGCTTCAAAGCACCTCGATGAAAAAATGCATTTTCTGTGAGCTGACTGGACATTACACGGAAGATTGCAGAAGAAGCATAACGATGGACCAGAAGAAAGAAGCATTGCAGCGGGAGCGAAGGTGTTTCAGATGCACGAGGCCTTACCATACGGCGAAGATATGCCGCGCCAACGTACGCTGCAAGACATGCAAGGGAAGGCACGCAACATCCATGTGTCGACCACGAACATCTGGAACGTCAGCTCAACAGTCAAGCAGCGGTGGCGGACAAGTACGTACAAGCGACCAACTTGATCGGACAGACGTCAGCAAGTCCTGCGACATGCACGCACAGCAGTCTGGTGAGCACAAGTGCATACTACTGCAGACAGCCTTTCCATGGACGGAGGGAGAAGAAAGTGGGTGCTACGCAAGAATTATGCTGGACAATGGGAGCCAGAGGACATTCATCTTCAAAAGATTGTCGGGAAAACTAGGGTGCAAAGTAAAAAGATCCGAAAGAATCACCGTTGGATCGTTTGGAGGAGGAGAGGTGGAACTCGATTTGAAAGTCGTCGAAGTCAACGTGAAGAAGGACCCTACATCCGAACAAATCACTATTGAGGCGCTCGAGATAGAGGTGATATCCTGCGACGTGCTACCATCTCCACCTTTGGCAGTACAAGAAAGAGTAAGATCCCTAGGAATTTCTTTGGCTGATGACAGTAAGAAGGCGGGCAATGACGGCGATAATCTGGAAACTTCAGTATTAATTGGAGCAGATTATTACTGGACGATAGTCACTGGTCGCATTCGCGAGATACAGCCGAAAGTAATGGCAATAGAAACGATGTTGGGATGGACGGTTCAAGGTCCTGTAGATCTTCGTTCTGTTCCACTGAAATCATCGACGGTTATGGTCCTCAAGGTCAGTGCCAACTCTGACACGATCACCGTTGAACTGCAGAAGTTCTGGGATTTGGAAAGCATGGGAATCACGGAGAAACCCGAGACAAAGCCAAGCGATGACCGTGTGATACAGTACATCAGAGAAATAATGGAGTTCAAGGCAGGAAGGTATCAAGTGCGGCTACCACGGAAGGAAAACGTAACGTTAAGTGACAAGGCAGTTGCAGTGAAGAGGCTTATGCAGGTGACAAAGAAATTATGGAAAAATCGCGATGACCTTCAAGCCTACGACAAAGCTATTCGAGAATACTTCTAGAAAGAAATAGCAGAAAACGTCGAAGAACCTGCCGGAACAGACGTACGGAACAAATTTGTCTATTATATGCCCCATCAGGCTGTGATCAAGAAAGAAAGAACAACGACAAAGATATGGGATCGTATTTGACGCATGGTCAAGTCAAAACACAGGGGAATCACTGAATGACAACCTGGAAAATGGGCCAAACCTTAACCCCGATATCACAAGTTTGCTGATGAACTTTCGACAACACAGGATTGTCATGTCAGCAGACGTGGAAAAAGCGTTCCTGCAGATAGCAATACAAGAAAATGACCGAGACGCACTGAGATTTCTGTGGTGGGAAGAAATACCCAGCGAAGCTATGCCAAGCCCGGAGATAAGAACATGGAGGATGACGAGAGTAACTTTCGGCACTACACCAAGTAGCTTTCTTCTAGCGGCCACAATTCATCGACACTTGGATGTCTTCGAAGAAAAGTATCATGCAGTTTTGGCGCAACTCCGAAAGGGAATTTACGTCGACGACGTCTTACTAGGAGCCGACGATTACTCGACAGCTGCTAAAGTGTACAAAGAAGCCAGATACATTTTTCGTGGTGCAGGAATGAATTTAAGGAAATGGACTTCAAATGACGGCAAACTACGAAATCTATTTGACGAAGAAGAAGATTTAGATAGAAGAATCAGAAAAGAAGGACAAATCAAGGTTTTGAGATTGAAACGTCAGGTTTTGCAAGCTGCGGCAAAGCTATACGACCCTTTAGGTTTTTTGACACCATTTTCTGTTAGAGAAGATGTTGATGCAGAAGATTCCGACAGAAATCCTAAATTGGGACGACCCGTTACCAAGCCAGCACAGATCAGCGTGGAAGGATTGGGCAGATGAGCTTCAGCATCTGGATAACTTCACAATTAACAGATGCTATGACCACAACAAGCAAGCTGAGGTGGAAGCATGAACTGTACACGTTTTCTCAGATGCAAGCCCAATGGCATACGGAGCAGCAGCATACCTTGTAACAGAATACTCAGATGGAAGCAATGAAGCCAGTTTGCTCATAGCAAAAGGTAGAGTCGCTCCAATCAAAAAGATTACACTGGCAAGAATGGAGTTGTTGACCGCCACGGTATCAGTCCGATTGACCAGTCAGATAACTGAGAATTTCGTCAGGAAAGCAAGAAGCGGGAGATTCTGGACTGACTCTCAAATTGTGCTCTGCTGGATCAAGTCAAGCAAGACGAAAGATCTGTTTGTTCGCAACCGAGCAACGGAAATCAAGAACAAGTCTAAAAATAGTCAATGGAGTTATGTTAAAAGTGATGAAAATCCTGCGGATTTGATGACGAGGGGCGTGAAGATGCAACGTTTACTGAACAGTGAATTATGGTGGAAAGGCCCCACGTGGATCAGGAACGAAAAGCAAAGGCCTAATTATGACATCATGCTAGAATCGAACAATGATGACAACGAACACGACGAAGAGATCGTGACAAGCCTAACTATCACCACGAGTCAAGAAAAAATAATCGATGTTCAGAGGTTCGGATCGTATAAAAAAGCATTGCGAGTTACAGCGTGGGTGATGCGATACATCGGAAATCTAAGAAGAGAAGCGAAAACAGGTTCGCTAACAGGAGAAGAATTGGACAAGGCAGAACTGTTGCTGTTAAAGCAGGAGCAGAAGACGTTACAAAACGAAGTGACACGAATAAATGGCAAGATGAAACTGTACAGCACGGACATCTTCGAAGACAATCAAGGCGTCCTAAGACTGCAAGGGAGGCTTCAATGCAGTGATTTAGGCTTTGATGAAAAGCATCCCATTGTTTTGCCAAGGAAAAGTCACTTGTGAGAACTTTTAGTACTGCATGCGCATCAAGTTACCATGCACGGTGGCGTTGCATCAACACCGACACATTTAAGGACAAAGTTTTGGATTGTTCGGGGCCGACAGATGGTAAAATACTTTATAAAGAAATGCATCACGTGTAGGAAGTTTAATTCCCGACCAATGACGCAAGAAACGGCACCACTTCCAGCTGACAGGATAACGAAGACAAGGCCATTCGACATAGTTGGTGTAGACTTCGCTGGACCGCTAAATGCTCGAGAGGAGAAAGGCAGCAAAATTACGAAGTTATACATTGTGAGATTTACGTGTGCAGTAACAAGAGCTGTACAACTAGAGTTGGTCAAGAAGATGTCATCGGAAGCGTTTATACAAGCGTTCAGAAGATTCGTAGCTAGAAGAGGATTGTGTACAACAATTTATAGTGACAATGCAAGAGCCTTCGAGAAATCCGAAAAAGAGATAAACAAAATATTGTGAGCGCTGACTGTGTCGGTCATCATCTTCACTTGTGTATACAAATCATCGTGATCATCATCATCGTGTTGGATCGCCGGTGTTCGGTGTTTGGTTCGCGCGCCTATGCTGTAAATACAACAATCGTTCCGTCGTACCTGACGTCGTCTCACAAGTGGTGGAGCGTGCTGTGATTCCCACGTCCTCTTGCTCTACCGGTCACCCCTGGAGCTCCGGTCTGGTCGACGATTGTGCTTGCCAACAACATCCATGGCACAAAATGACGCATCTCCTACAGTCCCTGCCGCGCCCGCTCAGCCTGCTGGGCCTCGGTACACCGTGAGTACATCGCAGCGAGACCCTCCAGTATTTTCCGGCCTTCGCGGGGAGGACGTAGAAGAATGGCTCGACAATTACGAGAGAACCAGTGCTTGCAATTATTGGGACGAGGCACACAAGCTGCGCTATGTTACCTTTTACCTCAAGGAGGTCGCGAAGACGTGGTACCACAACCACGAAAGGACTTTCCAGATTGGTCAACATTCACGGTGCAGCTACGTCAGATCTTCGGCACGTCTGCAGGACGCTCTGAGGTAGCGAAACAGAAGCTCGCTACTCGCATCCAGGGACCCGACGAATCGTATACGTCGTACATTGAAGAAGTTCTGGCTCTCTGCCGCCGTGCCCAAAGTGACATGCCCGAGGCCGATTGCATTCGTCATGTACTGAAAAGCATCAACTCTATCGCCTTCAATGCTCTTGTCATCCAGAACCCAACCTCAGTTCAGGACATCATTACGACGTGCCAACGCCTGGACGCACTCCACGCAATGCGCCTTCCACACGCCTCCTGCGACTCTCGCCTTACTGGAGAACATGAACTGCGCGCTCTCATCCGCACCATCGTGAGAGAGGAACTTCACGGCATTGTTCCTGGCAGCCCAGCTACTTCATCCGTCCGCTCTCCTCCTTCTAATCTGCGGGACATCATCAAGGATGAGCTGGCGTTAATGACGAGCGTCGCACGTGCCCCGTCTCCTGCGCCCTTCCATGCGCCTTCATATGCCGAAGTTCTATCACGGCCTCCGGTACCAACTCCACCTGCGCCTGCGGACGTCGTATACGACCACTTGGCCGCGATGGCAGCCAAGGCACCAGCACAACAGCACTCCGCTCCCTGGCGCCCTGCACGCCCCATCTGTTTCTACTGTGGCATACGAGGACATATCTCCCGCTTTTGCCGCCGGCGCCAGCAAGATGAACGACGAGGATATTCTTCCTACGAGAGAGATTTTACTCCGAGGTCCGATCCCTACGTTCCGGCACCCTACGTTCCCTCGTCACAACGCTCGCCTTCTCCTCCTTTGTCCCACGACGACCCTCGTCCTTCCCGCTCACCCCGCCCTCGTTCACCGTCGCCCTTCCGCCGTACTTCTTCGCCCCTACGTTCTGCCCCGACACCTCTCGACAGCCACTCGGAAAACTAGAAGCTGCAGTTTTTGGAGGGGAAACTGCTCGTCGTCTAAACGCAATAATTCCTCCTGCGCGCCCTGCAAATTTACTGACTGTATGTGTGGAAGGTATGTTGGTGGACGCCCTTGTAGACACTGGAGCCGCTATCTCGGTCATTCATCGCAAATTATGCCGTCGTCTACGAAAAGTGCAAACTCCGTATGTTGGTCCGGTGTTATGTGGCGCCAATGACAATCCAATTTAGCCTATTGGACAGTGCGCTGTTCGTGTTCTGATCGACGGAATTCGCCATCATATTCAGCTTGCTGTACTTTCTTCGTGTGCTCACCAGATTATATTAGGCTGGGACTTCCTGTCAGCTGCTTCCGCTGTCATTTCGTGTGGTCCACCCGTTATTCACATTACGGACACCGAGCATTCTAGTGTTTACGATTTCTCGTCGCCTCACCTTGTCGCAGCTGCGGATTTTGTACTGCCTCCAGCCCAAGAACGTATTCTCACAATCAAATCAAGAGATACTATAGACGGTGACGCAGTGGTTGTCCCTGATCAGCGGTGTATTTTTCGAGGAATCGCATTCGCCTGTTGTCTTGTGCGGTTTTCACGTGGTCATGCCAGTCTCACCGCCTACAACACGACATCAGAGACGCAACTCCTGTCTGAGGGGTCCACTGTTGCCAGCCTTATCGATACAGCACCGGTATGTGTCGTCACTGTATCGCCTTCCTCGTCAATCGCAAAGTGTACGCCCGCGGAAGGTTCATCTAATGCTCTCAAGGCCACTTTGAGTACCGATCTGACTACAACCCAAACCCATGACTTATTGGCCATTTTAACGAAACACCAAGCTTGTTTTGACGTTTGTTCAGATGGCTTGGGTCAAACTACGGCGGCCTCTCATCGTATCGACACAGATGGGTCTCGTATCATTCGCCGTCGACCTTACCGTGTGTCGTCTTCAGAACGCAAGGTTATCGAGGAACAAGTCAATGACATGCTCGCACGCAACGTTATCAGGCCTTCAGCAAGCCCTTGGTCTTCTCCTGTTGTCCTAGTTAAGAAAAAGGACGGGTCCGTACGATTTTGCGTTGATTACAGGGCACTAAACAAAATTACCCGGAAGGATGTATATCCTATGCCTCGGATTGACGACGCCCTTGACACCTTACAGGGCGCTGAATACTTTTCAAGCCTCGACTTGCGATCTGGCTATTGGCAGATCCCGATGCACGAGTCTGATAAAGAGAAGACCGCGTTTGCTACACCTGATGGCCTCTTCGAGTTCAATGTGATGCCTTTTGGGCTCTGCAATGCCCCAGCCACATTTGAACGAATGATCGACACGGTACTGCGGGGCTTAAAATGGAAGACCTGTCTTTGTTACCTGGACGACATCGTCATCTTTTCGTCCAGCTTCTCACAACACCTAGAACGTCTAGACGAGGTACTAACGTGTCTAGCCAAAGCCGGTCTCCAGCTAAATACCAAGAAGTGTCGGTTTGCGAGCCGCAGCATCAAAGTGTTGGGTCACGTCGTCAGCAAGCTTGGTATTGAACCCGATCCTGCCAAGGTGGCCGCTGTCTTGCACTTTCCTAAGCCCACTACGCTAAAGGACCTTCGCAGCTTCCTCGGCTTAGCGTCGTACTTCCGCCGGTTTGTCCGTGATTTCGCCACTATCGCAGCACCTCTTCACAAACTTCTGACCACAAGTGCATCCTTCGTTTGGGCGGATGACTGTGAAGCTGCTTTCCAGACCCTCAAGCGATGCCTCACGTCAGGGCCAGTTCTTCGCCATTTCGATCCCACAGCACCTACTATCTTACACACCGACGCAAGTGGGCATGGAATCGGCGCTGTCCTGCTGCAGCATGACCAGACTTCGCAAGAGCAAGTAGTGGCTTACGCGAGTCGCACTCTCTCTCCAGCTGAACGGAATTACACCATCACTGAACAAGAATGTCTGGCCATCGTGTGGTCTGTGCAAAAGTTTCGCCCTTACTTGTACGGCCGCCGTTTTACGATCGTGACCGACCATCATGCGCTCTGTTGGTTGTCCTCTCTGAAGAACTTGTCAGGACGCCTCGGCCGTTGGGTGCTCCGACTCCAGGAGTATGACTACATTGTCACATACAGGTCGGGTAAGAAACACCAAGATGCCGACGCTTTGTCGCGTTGTCCGCTGTCGCAAAATATCCACGACGCACCTACCTCCTGTGTGGCACCTCTCAGCGAAGCGACCACGCAGATGACCAGCCTTAGTCCGGTCAAGTCCACTGCGCCAAATGACATGCTTCAGTCCGCAAACCTCGCCGCGCTCCAACGTGCAGATACATACTGCCGTACAATCATCGATCGGCTCACTGGCGCGTCTCGTGCTCCCAACAGCCGCTTACGACGACAGCTCGCGCGTTTCAAACTTCACGACGGAGCGCTCCTTCGGTACATTTAGCATCCTCTCGGTAACCGATGGGTCCCAGTCATCCCTCGCTCACTTCGACTCCAAGTTTTAGAAGCCTTTCACGACGACCCGACGGCTGGCCACTTAGGTTTTCATAAAACCTACGATCGCATCAAGACTCGCTGCTTCTGGCCTGGCCTTTCCACTAGTGTTTCCAAGTACGTCGAGTCCTGTTCGTCATGCCAGCACCGAAAACGTTCCACATCTCTTCCCGCCGGCCCTTTACAACCTCTACCGTGCCCGTCCGCTCCCTTCGAGTTCGTGGGCATAGACTTATACGGACCTCTATCGCTTACACCCGCCGGTGATCGCTGGATCGTTACTGCCGTAGACCACTTAACTCGCTACGCTGAGACGGCAGCTCTTCCTTCTGGTGCTGCCTCCGAAGTCGCCGACTTTGTCTTGCGTGCCATTATCTTACGCCACGGCGCCCCTCGAGTTCTTCTAAGTGACCGTGGCAAGACGTTTCTTTCTCATGTCCTCGCTGAAGTCCTACAGGCCTCTGACACCACCCATAAGACCACCTCGGCATATCACCCGCAGACAAATGGTCTCATCGAGCGTTTTCACCGAACTTTGTCCGACATGATCTCTATGTATGTTCAGCCCGATCACAAGAACTGGGACACAATACTGCCTTTCGTCACGTTTGCCTACAATACGGCCATACAACGCACTACAAGCTACAGCCCGTTTTTCCTCGTGTATGGCCGTGCACCGTCTTTTGTTCTGGACACCAGCTTCTTCTCCGCGCCCTCTGTTCCATCAGCGTCCCTTCCAGAAGAGTTCGCTGCCCGCGTCGCCCGCTGCCGTGAAATTGCCCGCGCCAACACCTCTGCCATTCATGCCAAGAGGAAAGTTCGTTGCGATGAGACACGTAGAGTTGTGTCTTTCCACCCAGGCGACGAAGTGCTCCTCTGGACACCTGTTCGCACACCGGGGCTCTGTGAAAAATTCGTTCACAGATACCTGGGCCCTTACACCGTGCTTGAACGAACGTCTGCGGTGAATTATCGCGTCGCTCCTGTTAGTTCGGCTTCGGACCGCCGCCGTCGCGGTACCGAGATCATCCATGTGTCTCGCCTGAAGCCCTATGTCCGGCGTTCGTACCCTTACTAAATGGACGTCTTGCTGACCGCTTTCGTGCAGGGGGAAAATAGTGTGAGCGCTGACTGTGTCGGTCATCATCTTCACTTGTGCATACAAATCATCGTGATCATCATCATCGTGTTGGATCGCCGGTGTTCGGTTTTTGGTTCGCGCGCCTTTGCTGTAAATACAACAATCGTTCCGTCGTACCTGACGTCGTCTCACAATATTAAAGATGGAAGACGAAAGGGTGCAACAGTATACCAGCAACCTGCAAGTAAAATGGAAGTTCATTGCAGAGTTAGCTCCATGGTGGGGAGGATTTTATGAAAGACTCATCAGAAGCTTTAAAACGTCAATGACAAAAGCTATAGGAGCTCGACTTCTGGATGAAGAAGAACTACGGACTGCGGTTGTTGAAGCAGAAGGAGTAATTAACAACCGGCCTTTTACCTACGTGTATGACGATCCCGACGAGCCACAACCCATTACACCGGCGGGTGTTATAGGAGGCAAGCAAGCAATTAACAAGCAAGAATACGACAAATCTGGTGAAAACAGTTTGCTGAATTACTGGATTAGAAGAAAAGAGGCAATGATGACATGGTGGATCAGATGGAAACAAGAGTATTTAAGGGAGCTGATGTGTGCTAGCAGAAAAACGGCTGGTCACACAACTATACAAGAAGGAGATGTGCTTCTGCTTGGAGAAGCGCGTAAAAGGACGCAGTGGAAACTCTGTAAGGTTGAAAAGATTTTCCCAGGCAAGGATGGACTAGTGAGGACATGTTTGCTTCGGACATCTGAAGGAAAACTGGTAAAGAGACCGATTCAGCTGTTGTATTCGCTCGAAGGCTGCATCGGTTGAATCTGGCCGGCGGGAAGATGTAGAAAACAGATTGAAGATGGAGCTGTTGACGAGGAAGAAGAGGTCGCCAGGGGCACGCTCTACATTCTTATTTTTTTTATTCTCGTTCTGACAACAATAAACCGAAGACGTATCGGTTCTGCGGTCTCTCTGGTCCTTCTGAAACATGTGCATCAATATATGAAGGCCGCATTGTCATTTTGTGGGCATTGCTGAATGCTTTTATAAATTGTGGCAAGTGGATCTACAATCAATTTTAGACTTTTCTGCAGGAAACCCAGCTGTATGATCATGTGCGACATGTTTTGATGCCATAGTGCAAACTAATGCAGTAAAAATACTAGAACATGCCTATCTGCATGGTTGCATATTTCTCAAAAGTAAAGCTAGCCTTATTGTACTAATTTAGTCGCCTTCACGTGTAGGCTGACACGACGTTCCTTGTGCATCCGATTTCTTTAGATTGTGCTTAGATACTGGCAGAAGTGTACATATCATATGCGTTATGAGGAGGTTTTACACACTACTTTCAAGTTGCTGTACTGCTGTGAATTATATATAGTGCTTGTGCTGTACTGCATATGTTGTTCCATGTGTTCAGTATTGGGTGAAGGTTCTCTGCACAAAAATGGAAATATACATATGCTTACACTGAAATGAGGACTGCTTGTGTTTTGATTCCAATAAAATAGTGCAAACACTGTTTCTTGTATCAGTTGAGGTATGACTATTTGTCGTGCATGCAAATGGAAGAAATGAGCTTCTGCATGCAATACAAAACGGCGAAATACTGCTCGCTCAATGTAACGGCCTGTGATTCACTACCAAACAATTAGAACAGATGATCTATACATTAGAACACATTGTGGAAGAGAAATAGGTGACAGGCAGTCAGGCAACAAGTCATCACTGTGTTCTAACGTAGGTTGGGTGATATTTCATTATTCGTACCATAATTGAAGGTGCCTGTTGTATAAGTGAACTTCAACATAATGTGCAGGTGGACGAGGGAGTGCACATATGACGGAGTTTTTCCAGTTTTGTACCTATTTGCTATAGTCCTCGTGTTTCTGTGTTATGTATGTAACATTCTGAATTGTGAACAAGCCAACCTGTCTACTGCTGTGAACAGAATATACAAGCAATTCAAGCGAACCAATATTTTCTGGAGAACACCTGTTTCATTGAGGAGGACTGTAATACATATTTTTTTTTAATTCGTTCTGCGTCATCTGTGAACAGGGAATGCCAAGTACACATGGATGTTCACAAGGGTGAAGTGCAAGTGCATTAACTTTTTTATTTCGCGGGAGACATGTCACTGGTAAATTTGTGGATGTTGTGCTTGACCAACGTTACTAGATTAGCTTGACATGGGGGCACGCTTTTGGCATTCACTTTAACGCGGTGGTGTGATGCTTAACAATAACGGTTAATTAGTAAGATAGCAGGTAGTCTAGGAGTATGAAAGCAACCAAATACAAAATATCAGTTATAGAGAACCACTGTATGTCACGCTAAAGCGCGAGTTGCAAATAAGTGCTCATTGCGGAAATAGATTATTGTTCAGCTGCTCATAAGGCGGTGTTGCCCCTGCGTGGAGCTCGCGCGACAGTAGGCGCGCTTTGAATGCACCTAATGTAGGCGCGTTACAATATCCTTGTGACTGTGGCGCCTGCGTGTGCAACTTTTATATGCCATGGGAGCGGCAGCCGCCAGCGCGCCGACGGGAGAAGAGAACAATGGACACGGACACGCTCGCGGCTCGCGCTCAGTGGCCGTTGACAGTGAGTCGCGGCCGAGTCTTGTAATGTAAAGACGTGTTGATCAGTGCACAGGGAGATCGAGCGGCCGTGCTCAGCGTCTCGTCCTCGTCTCTGAGGGGTTCTGCGCGGCGGCTGGCCCAGACCCCTGCAATGCAAACACAGGCGGTCTTAGAACAGCTCAGAACACGCTGCTGCCACTGGACGCGTGCAGCTCGCGGCAGACATTACTAAAATTGCACCACAGCATACGCCCATGAAATGCAGATACGTTCGGCCAACTGAAGATACCTTTGTCACGTTGGTATCCACGGATTTCGGGCGAGCGAAGCATTGTCGGTATATGGAAAAGCACTCAAGAGGGCGCACCTTTATCATTTCTATAACGGCACGACACGACGAACCGAAGGATTCGGAGCCGAAGGTGTTCACTTCGGCCTGCATGACGCCCCACAAATTATGTAGCTTAAACACAGGCCGATGGTTGTTCTTTGAAGACGACTGGAAGCAAAAGTACTCTCAGTGAGTTGACAGTGGAATTCAGGTTGTATTATTTTGTACCTCAGCGCTGAATCCATCTTCGGGATATCTTCGATGTGAAGTGTACTATCCGAAGGTCAAAGGATCGTCTGCATTCTCTGTCAACAAAATAATAGTGTTAAAACCCTGAGCTATAATCCAACCCGCATGGTTCACGAGGGGCCGCTCTCCGGTCTGTTAATTAAGAACCTGCTTGCAACTCGATCTGTGGACGCACTGATCAAGTCAGCAAGAGATCCGTGCCGTTAGAACTCAATGCCACACACAAGTTTTGTAAGGTTTGAGGCCAGTTATGACGTACAAGACTAATCGAAACAAGCGAGGCAACGGAACTACGATACCGAAAAGGTCGTGTGGCCAAATTTAAGTTACGCTCGAACGTGCGCGGGCGCATCGAGTTCAGCAGACGACAGTTGGCTTCTACCGGAAGTGAGTCATCTTTTCGAAAACTCGCAACGTAGTTTTTTCATATTTCCGCCTGTTTATGTAACCACAACAACTATTATGCACAGTGTCAACGGGAACAAGCGCATCTGACCGAAACACCGCTCTTGATTTATGTCGGCTATTGGCCAATAAGCATGCTATGTCTCTTGCGACGTAAACTGGCAGATCCGCGACGTCAACGTGCAGACGCCCCGCCCACTGACGAGAGTGAGAACCGGCCTCTGTTTGAAAAGAGGGTGCCTGGGGAAACGGCAACTTCGCGCTCCGCTTGTGGCGTTTACGCGGCGCGCACGACTGTAATATTTGGCAGAGCAGTTCATAGCTGTGTCAGCTTTCCGCAGGATGTGTTTTAGATGCGAAGTATCTTATGTCGGAGTTCAATCCGGTAGTGGTGGTGGTGTGCGGCGTGACCACCCTTAGTGCGCATGCGCATACTCTCTCCACTCACCTGTTCCCTCCCCACTTCCCCTCTCCCCTCCTCACTTCCCCTCTCCCTTTCCCCTCTCCACTTTCTTCTCCCTTCCCCTCTCCCCTCCCCCTTTCCTCTCTTCCTCTGAAACGCGGGCTAGACATGCCGAAATTCTCTCCTGCGCAACGCCGCGATGAGCCCCAGCGCATGCGCGTCCCCTCCCCATCTATATCCTTTCCTACGCTGCCCCCCTCTCGCACGCTTGCCGACCGCGTTCCTCGCTCGCTCTGTGAGAATTAACGGCCAGGCTAAAGGGAAGACAAGACGCGCGTAGCGTTCCTCTTCGCGTTCCACGACGCGAGGTCGGTAGCATGCCCAAAGAACGCCAACGGAACGCGATCGTGCAAGTGCTCCGGCTTCGCATCGCCTCATGGTCCCCTTTAGCGGGAAATGGTGTAATTTTTTTTTCAACAGGCCCAACGGGTGCTTCATGACCCCTTTAAAGGAGAAAATTAACGTCAAGGTTGTATTTTTAAATTTCGGGCCAAAATCTCCACGCGCGACAACACGGATTTCACAGCGTATTTCTAGTATTTTGGCGACTTTGGCTTGTCGAAATTTCCCGAAGCTTCATATGTTAAGTCTCTGGCCCCCACGGAAGACAATGAACTTCATTTTTACCGATTAGGAACTGCGTAAGACCTCGCAGACGCCGTGAAAATCTGTGACGCGTTTGATGCTCGAATTTCAAGATGGCGTCACCAGCCGTAATTTTGTTTTGGGCGTTTTCTCGCTTCCCATGCGTCTTCTCGCGGCAGGCGAGGTGATTTTGGAATTGTGAAAGCGTAATTTACTAATACTACAAAAATCGTTTTTCTCTTTAGTGTCCCATTAAAGCGTGCCATAACGACAATGCCAACCTTGCACCCTTCTGGATATGTAGCACATATATCTTCTTCATGACAGGACGACGACGAAGTGTGTTGCTATCCAAACGCTTCTCATTGTGCTCTGAATTTTTCGGTCTTGTTGCCTCGGCTCCCCGTCTTGCGGCCATGGACTCGGAGCATTCCAGAGGACCTCCTCGCCAGAAGTCATCTCGGCCGTCCACCGCGAGGAAAAGAGGAAGCTCCCCTAGTGACACTGAGGGCACAGAGCTGTACTCAGCTTCGGGAGACGACTCATCTGGCGACAATTTCATCCCCGTCCGGAGCAAGAGGGCGAAGAGGAAGATCGTCAACGCAACCTTGTCCACTCCCGCGAGTACGGCGACTATGAAGTCGAGGCTTGAGCGTTGGCCGCAAGTCATCATCTTCGTGCCGGAAGAGTCCTCAGGAAACTTGCGACTGCTGAACAGGCAAGCACTCTCCGCTTTTCTGGAACTTGTGGTGCCTAATGAGATCAAGGACGCCAGAATAAATGCGCGGAAAAATATACTCGCTATAGACGTATTTCACGTGAATCCTCTCGGACCACATCAACAAGTCACTGAGGTAGGCGGCATCAAAGTGCGTTCCTTTACACCGATGGACAGTGCATCCATAACCGGTGTGATATACGACATAGACATCGCGATTCCCGAAGCAGACTTGCCTACCCTCATTAAACCAGCCAATGAGGGTATAGTCATCACACAAGTGCGCCGTCTTGGGAAGACGTGCTGTGTAAACTGCTCTTCAAAGGAGATTGTACGCCATCCCATGTCAAAGTCGGACATTTCCGACATCCCGTTCGGCCGTTCGTACAGAAGCCACTTCAGTGTCACCAGTGCTTTAAGCTAGGACATGTCACGGGCGTGTGTCCGAACTCGCTAATGTGCCCTCGGTGCGCAGAACCTCACTCGAAAGAGACCTGCCGTTCCACGATTCTTAAATGCGGCAACTGTAATGGCTCACACGCTGCCTCGTCGAAAGACTGCCCTCAAATCAAGAATGAGCGCGTGGTGCTTAAGCAAATGGCGAGAGACAATTCGACCCACAGGAAGGCTGCCGAAACATTCCAACGTTTGCACCAGCATCGGCGGCATCGTTCGACCTCAAAGAAGGCGCAAGCTCCCTCTACCGCTGCACCACTCAGTCAAGCCGCAAAAAGACCGATCAGCTCAAGGAAGACTGCGAAGAGGAATCTATTTGGAGAGGAATGGCCGGTACTTCCTTGCCATCGCCTTGCCGTGGAACCTCAGAAGATCGCGCCCACTCAAGAGTCTTCACCGAGCGCTGGTGACGCACCTAGAGGCGATCGGCAAGTCATTTCTATGCTTCGTTCTCTCATGGACGCCATCCGAGGGATATTATTGTACATGGGGAGAACGTCTGCTCGAAGCGCTCTCAAAGTACTGGACGCCTTAAGCCCAGTGCTTGAATCTCTCGAGTAAAAACATGGCGATCGTTCACCCTCCTTTCCGAGAACAAGTCAAGGCAGCGTCCATCATCCAGTGAAACGCCAGAGGACTAGCATCGCGCCTTTCAGACTTTCGTCAGTTCGTGCACTCTAACATGTTCCCAGTCATCATAAATTGTGAGCTAAACTTATCGAAGCCAGTAAGACTATCCGGGTACGAAGCTGTCATGTCCCCAACAAATGAAGCATGCAGCAAATTCCTCGTTTATGTTCGTTGGGAACTCACTTATTTGTTGCATCCATTTGCGCCTCATGATGGCAATCAATATGTATGCCTGAAAATTGAGAAAAACAAACTCATGTTCACTCTCGTAGGCGTTTATATATCGCCTTCAAGTTATTTTGATTCAAAAAGATTACATAGTATCTTGGCCATGTGTCCTGCTCCATGGGTCATCATAGGAGACTTCAATGCACATCATCTGGTATGGGGAAGTACGAGGACAAATGCAAGAGGGCACCGATTAGCAAGTTTCGCTCACAATCATGACCTCACCCTCATGAACGACGGCAGCCACACTTTTCTTCGAGGTGTGACATATGGCAGCTGCCTTGATCTTGCTTTCGTTTCCAATTCGTTCGCCAGGTGTGCTAATTGGTTTTCGGATATTGAGACACACGGGAGTGACCATATCCCCACTTATCTTCACATCAAAGAGATGTCCAGATCTGGTCCACAGGAGGCTGTTCGAAGAATTGACTGGACAAAGTTTAAGTCTGACATGAAAGATGCTTGCCAAGCGGGTTTAAGCACTGGGCTAGAGCAAGTAATCAAGTGCACAATGAAAAATGCCACGCGCACGATACCGATTACATCCAGGCGGAACGATTTTGATGCCGAATTGGAAAGACTGCGAGCGCTTCGCAACCGTGCGGAACGCAGATATTGGCGCACAAAATCCGTCCACGACCTTAGAACAGCCAGAAGAATTCAAAAGAAGGTTCAGCGTCGTATGGACAAGTTAGCCTCCGAACGTTGGAGAACGTTTTGTCAGACACTAGACCCCCGCAAGCCCCTATCTCACATCTGGAGAACGGTGCGTGGTCTGCGCCGCATTCCTGAACAGTGTTTTCCGTGCAAAGCGCTTGCGCTCTTCCAAAAGCGGCGATACATTGATGTCGCGAAGACTTTTGCGCGAGGATAGCAGACCAAGTAGTTCGTCCAGGTGCTCTGGCCGGACATGACGCCATGCGGCCATGCGGCCGTGACGGCCGCATGGACCTTCCATTTACAATGGAGGAGCTTGAGGCGGCACTAGCCCTATGCAGGCGTTCTTCATCACCGGGGCCAGATGGAATATCATATCGAGCCCTGTGCAATCTGGGTGAGACTGCGCGGGGAGAGCTGCTACGTCTGTACAACGCATCCTGGCAAGAAAGCAGTGTTCCTGACGAATGGAAGACAAGTTGTTTGGTACCACTTCTGAAGCAAGGCAAGCCCCCACTTGAACTTGCCTCATACCGCCCTATCGCACTGGCCAGCTGCGTGGGAAAGATAATGGAACGGATGATCCTTAGCCACCTCGAGTGGTATCTAGAACATTACAAGGTTTATCCAAACTCCATGGCTGGCTTTCGACGTGATCGCTCATTTATCGATAATGTCATTGATCTCGTAACGTATGTCCAACAGCAGAAATCACGCAAGCGTTTGTCTGCAGCCTTGTTCCTAGATATAAAAGGCGCATGCGATAACGTGCTACACGAGGCCATTCTCGGCACCCTTGAGATGGTTGGCCTGGGTGGTCGAATTTTTCGATGGATTGCTAGCTACCTGACAGCTAGATCTTTCTTTGTGTCAACCGACGACGGCCCAACCACACGACGCTATACTTGCAGGGGCGTTCCTCAGGGCGGAGTGCTAAGTCCTACTCTGTTCAATCTCGCTCTCATTGATCTTACCGAATCCCTGCCATGCACGATCGAGACATCTATATACGCAGACGACATTTGTGTCTGGACATCAGCCTTCACACGTCTCCAGATACGAGCGAGGCTTCAAAAAGCTGCAAGTTTGACAGAGCTATCTCGGGAAGCAAGGCCTTAATATATCCCCAGAGAAATGTGCATTAGTGGCCTTCACACGTAAACCAATGACGCACTATGCCATTTCTATCGAAGGGCGGACCATTGCTTATACCCGAAACCACAAATTTCTGGGTATAATCATCGATAGAGACCTTCGTTAGAGCCCGCATGTTTCTTACATGAAACAGCGCCTGACAGCAATCTCCCAGCTGTTCAAGTTCGTGGGTGGAAAAACCTGGGGGATAGCGGTAGACGCAATGCTGGAACTGTACAGATCACTGTTTCTCGGTTTTTTTTGAGATATTGTCTGCCTGTGCTGGCTGATATATGCAAGACAAATATTCGCACTCTGCAGGCTGTACAAGCTCAGGCTCTCAGAGTTTGCCTTGGCTTGCCAAAATGCGCGTCGACTGAAGCGACTATTTCCATCGCACGGGACCAACCTATGCAAACGCACATTGCGGTGGAAGCCTTGAGAGCTCATATTAGGCATTTTTTCTGGGCCCATTGCCACCACCTTGCCACATTGCCTTCAGAAAGACCACGGGCATCGTATTGTGCAACGATTGCGAACCATTCTGCCCACCTTCCGTCAGGCTTCAGCCCCGCATCTAAGCCAGCGATACCTCCTTGGTCCTTCATTGGACCTGAAGTGCACCTCAACGTACCGGGAATCAGAAAAAAATCTGAGCTCTCATATCCAGTGCAGAAACAGCTATCTCTGATTCTTTTTACACGAGAAGTACGCTGATCATGTGCATGTTTATACCCATGGGTCAACTACCCTCCAGTGTTCGTCCAGAGGAGTGGTCGTCCCAGCGAAAGCTATCAGCGTCAGTTTCAAGACAAACCACCCAACGACATCGACAGCAGAAAACTTGCCGCTCTTCGCGCTGCACTTTGTGTAGTCAACCGCGAACAGCCTCAACGATGGTCAATCTTCTGCGATTCGAAGGCAGCCCTGCAATCTTTGCTATCAGCCCTGCGACACGGACCATACGAGCAGTTGGTCTTCGAGGTTGGATATCTCCTCCATACTTCGTTAGAGAAAGAACACCACGTGGCTTTCAGTGGCTGCCAAATCACTGCGGCCTGATAGGCAATGAACACGCCGACAATGCTGCTCGATCAGCTCTTCAAGGTGACAGGATCGAGACGATACCCCTATCAAGGACCGATGCTGCTAGCCAACTTCGAGTGGCTGCACAAGAAATGACTTCCTCCACTTGTAATGCAGCAAGCAGACTGCACAACCACCACCGCCACTGGCCGACCAATTTGCGTCTTCAGACACCTACGGGACTACGCCGAAATGATGCCACTCTGCTTTGCCGTTTATGGCTAAGAGTGGCTTTCACAAAGTCATTCTCCTTTCGAATCCAAATGGCTGACAACCCGTTTTGTGACAACTGTGGTAGCGAGGAGACACTACAGCACATCTGCGACTGTCCTCGCTACAATGCGCAGAGAAAATTCCTCGCAGTCGCTCTTGCTCGCATAGATCCCAGACCGATAGATCCACTTAATTGAATGGCCACTGTGACAGCTTTTAACGATTTAGCCAAACACTACATGAAGTGATTGACAGCAAAACAAATAAAGCAATGTGTATTCCTGTTGATACTGATCTTCGTGGGGCCTTACTTTGCATTGTTTCACATATTGCTATCGCAATACAAAATAAACTATTTCCTATATGGTAGTTATTTTCTTACATAATCTGATTGTGTGATGACGTAGCTCTTTGCTTGGTCTGCTACAGCCACTGCTTCCTGGTAAATTCAGCCTAATGTGACTGTAATCTTCAGAGGGAAACGCGTGAGGCGTGCGGCGCGTACTTCACATCGTTCGAACGTGCCTCATATAACGTTCGAAGGCACCTCCAGGTGCTCTGGCCGCACATGACGCCATGCGGCGATGCGGCCGTGACGGCCGCATGGCCGTCACGGCCGCATGGCCGCATGGCGTCAACTGCAGTTCGCGTTATCTGCAGTTCGCGTTATCCTAAATACAGCTGTTAGGATAGGAAGCCTTTATCCTGCCTATACGAGAGTACATTACCATTGTCTGCTTATTTTTTTTTTTTGGGGGGGGGGGGGGTGGGGGTCATCATCTGCAGTGCCTTTTTGAATATTATTGCGGGGAGCACAAACCATCTTTGAATGAATCCGCAGTCTTTCGGCCAACGATATCGGGCGGTAACTTATTCCATTCACAAATCGTTGTAGGGAAAAAAAATACGCATCTCCACGAAGTGAATCATGCCGACTAGGCGAAGCTCTCGATATCGCATGGGTGAGTAACCATACGTTACCTGAGCGTTGCCCCATATAATGTAAATTCAGTGACATAAATTGACATAGAGTGACATAAAGATTCGACGACAAAGTTAAGTCCTACGTTGAAGTCGCCTACTAGCATAATGTCTACGTTGAAGTCGCCGACTAGTATAAAGGGTGTGTGCTTGTAAGTGTTTTATATTGTTCTGGCACAATTATGATTCATGTTCGTTTATTGTAAACCGTTTTTACTCACATACACACATATGTTTCAAATATAGCAACGGTTATCCATATACCGTGACAGCCAACAGTGAAAGTCGACGACAAAGCTCGGTCGTAAGGTCCATAATGTGTACGTTGAAATCGCCGAGTAGTATGAAGGCTTTGTGCTTGCAGTTGTTTTAAATGGTTTCGTCGCAATTATGATTCATATTAGTATGTCGTTAAACCTGATGTTTCGATTTTACACAGTGCTGTGCCGTGAGCACGTACAACAACGCACAACGGACAAGGTTCGACCCTAAGGTGCTTCGCCCCTAAAATAGCTCAAGGAGCTTGCACTGGCCGTGCAAGACTTGAAACAGCGAAGCTGGTCAATGTTCGCGATGAGCAGTTCCTTCTTCGGGTGTACGGACCTTCCTCGGACGGCCCATGGCCAGAACTGCCTCGGCACGACGAGGCGCGGCTCCTTT
Organism: Rhipicephalus sanguineus; assembly: GCF_013339695.2. Lineage (NCBI taxonomy): Eukaryota > Metazoa > Arthropoda > Arachnida > Ixodida > Ixodidae > Rhipicephalus > Rhipicephalus sanguineus. Next base: position 79,446,332 of record NC_051185.1, read on the forward strand.
ATAGCGATTCCGAAGGCACGCACTTGCGCAAAAACTCTTATTTTTGACGTATTGCATAGTTGCTAGGTGACACCAATTTTAAACTTTGCGCGGTTTTTACACAGCCGCTGCGCGGCGCAAGCGCGGCTCGGCATAGCCTCACCCCAGCTGTCGCGGAATAAGGCGCGGCGCCTCCTCCGTCGGCTTAGCGGCGGTGTGGCTTCGCCGCATGCGCGGCTTAGCGTCACGTCACGGTAGCGAGGCGCGGCCGTGGGCCAGTGGTGCGCAGCTGTGGCGGTTGCAACGGCGCGGCGAGGTTTTCTCCGGATGACAGCCGTTTCCACAATTTTACTAAGAGTTTCGGTGTTAAAAATAATGTTTAAGAGGATCGCATCCTAGGGGTGCCTGTATGACCGAATTGTAATTTGTTATCGAAAAAAGATGACTGGTAGTGTGCTGTTTGTACATAATCTCAAGCATTGATAGCTTTTCGCTTGTTACAGATTGAATAGAAAAGCTTCAATGTGAGATTACCTTCTCAGGTATTTGAAAGATTGCCAATTAAGGTCTCTCTTTGTGTCTTGAGATCGTTCAGCTCGATCACATTTCCCCAGAATAAATCTAGCTGCGATAGACTGAATACGTTCAAGTGCACGAATGCGCACTTTGTGAAACGAATCCCAGATTTAACAGGCATATTCAAGTATAGGTCTGACGTAGGCATCGTAGCTGTCTGTTTACCTTCTTCGGTTACATGCGTAAAGTTTTGTTGGAAAAAGCCAAGGGCTTTCCAGCGCTGCCAACAACAGTGTTAATTTCTTCAGACCATGCCCCATCTTGCGTTACGTGGTCTTGCATTTTTTTTCTAATAACCTCTTTGCTGAAGATGTACTGATTCGTGAGCCCATTGACCATTTTGAGTAACGCTAATGTGAACACATTTATTAGTACATAGTACTATGACATTATTTCGCACCATACCTCTACGTGAATAAGATCCCCCTGAATCTGTGCGGAATCTGTTGGGCCAATCAAGTGAGTATACAAAACACAGTCATCAGCAAAAATTGTATTGTGCACTTAATTCTATCCATAATATCCTTTATACGCATAAGAAAGAAAAGTGGGCCTAATTGAGAACCCTGTGGTACCCCTTATGTTACTGAAATTGAAGATGAACGTGATCCACCTAAAATCATATTTTGTTTTCATGATGACAAATAGTCCGTAATCCATCAGAAGCGGTTTAGTTGATGTTTCGATTCTGGAACTTTTTTATTGAAACTGAGTATGATACCGTATAAAATAATTTCCGGAAATCCAAAAATCAAAAATAATCTGTCCTCTGTAATCCAAAGGCCGATGTTATATCATGATAGAATTCAATTAGTTGGTTCTACACAAAACTATTCT
>NC_051185.1:79447823-79486270 GCF_013339695.2 Rhipicephalus sanguineus
GTGCGGTATTTCACCGTATGTGTGACGTGTTCTTGTATTATGAGCACTACACAGACAATAATGCCGGCAAGTATAGGGGATGTTATTAATAGTAATGTAAGGTAAATGTGAAGGAAGAAAATGGGAAAAGATAACTTGCCGCGGGCAGGGATCGAACCTGCGACCTTCGAATAACGCGTCCGACGCTCTACCAATGAGCTCCGCGGCGGCTATCCCCCGTCCACTTATTGGTATATATGTACATTTAAACGTGGGAGGCCAGTCAGCGCCGCCAGTAGCCATGACGGCGAATGTGGAACACTCGCCGTCATGGCTAGCAGCTTGAAGCAGAAAAGTGATTGTGCTAGTGAGCACTGTTGATCATGGGGGTAAGGAAAACTGAAGGAAGGAAGGAATGAACGCCTTCCCCTCCCTGAGTCGTATGTCACTAGCACTATACAGTGCGTGCCCACTTATTTTTTATTAGCACATCAATCAGTGAAAGGGCTTCGGCGTGCGGGAGCCTTCTCATATAAAGCCGACGCATGCGTACAAGCAACGAGGACCTGCATGGATACCATTTTATTGCATCTGTGTATGTCCTCGTCAGCATGTGCAGAATTATATGTGAAGACATACGGGTTTGGGGATGGGAAAGTGCGCAGAGGTTTAACGTTCGATGACTTCGTATTCCTAGCTAAAGCTAAATCATCTTTTGAAGGTACATTTAAAATAGTACTTATAAATGAGGCCTTCAGGGGGTGTATTTAGAATAGTCTTTATACGTCAATAAGAAGGAGGCCTTCAGGCGGTCTACATAAAATAGTCTTTATACAAAAGTAAGAAGGACGTCTTTAGATGGTCTACATAAAATAGTCTTTATACAAAAGTGAGAAGCAGGTCTTTAGACGGTCTATATAAAATAGTATTTATACAAAAGTAAGAAGGAGGTCTTTAGACGGTCTATTGACAAATGTTATAGATCGGAAATGTTACTAGACGGTCACCAATTTCAATAGATGGTTACTAGGTGGTCTACTCATTGTTACAAGCCATTTTGGTAAGGGTATAGCAAAATCCGATACCCAGAGGAACCTTACGCCACCAATATGAGCGAACCAGATTAAATAGAGTACCTAAGAATTTCTTTTACTGCGCGGGAGGTCCGGGGCTGTGTGCGCAGCTGATATCTTTTTTTCTTAGGTTGTAACCGAGCATACATCAGTATTTTAAAGCATGTACTTGCGAGCCAAATGAAATGATATTTTTTCTGCAAGTATGAGTTGTCTTTCTTTGGGATTGGCATGACCTTGCCTACCTTCGAGTCTTATGGCACCACTCCAGTGAGAGTGATTGCTGAAAATAGGAGACAAAACCACACCTAACATAAGAATTCTAGCACACACATCCGCATGCGGCGACGAAAGAACTAGTGATTAGTGGCAACCATTTACGCATAAGTTAGATAGATCCCAGAGGAGGTATTGCGGTAGAAGATATTTTGAAACCTTTTCAATAACTGCCGCGCCGAATATGACCTGTGATTACAAGCTCAGAACTGCATTCGGGAGATATAGCGATTTGATCGCTACTCATTTCGAAATTACAGGCGCCATGCTGTATTTTTTTAAGCCCGTAATTTCTTGGATTTCGTTAATAGAGAGTTTAGTTTCGCTTTCACTTTCACAATCTCTTTGTCGGTGCTTGCGTTTACCGAACGGTCTGCAGCCTAAAACCTCCGCTGATAGTTAATATTACGTCTTATTTGGAGAGAAGTTAAGGATTTAGGCGGCCTAATTAGGCTAAAAACATACATAAAGGTAGCATATAATAATTGTTCTAATATTGTTGAGTGCTTGCTGTGCTGTTGTCATATCATGGTTTCCTAAAATGGTGCTATGCATACCTTGGCTCCTAGTATAGAAACAAGTGATAGAGAAACATGTGCCATTCTCAGCAGTAAAACGAATGACCCTCACCTGAGAATCCTCATGAAGATAGCTCCATTCACAGTGCTTGCATAGTGGCATATCTGTCAACTCAGTCAGCAGCAATACAATACTTTTTGCGCAGCCAAAAGTGCGACGACCGCTTAACAATTCAGTTATAGTTTATTTCTGGGAATAAAACGAATGGCGCTTATCTGGTAATCCTCGTAAAACTAGCTCTATTCACAGTGCCCTAATCTGTGCTTTCCCCCAGTAACCGGCAATACAATTCCTTTTCTGCGGCCACAAGTTTCACGACCGCTTCGCAATTCACTTACAGTTTACTGCTCTTCCACAGCATAGCTTGTATTACTGTGAATCGCTCATCTTAATCCCGGCCACGGCGGCTGTACTTCTGATACTGGCCAAATATAAAGAAGACCAATGCGCTTAGATGTGGGTACATGTTAAAAAATCCCAGTCGGTCAAAACTCATCCAGAGTCTCCTACAACGACGTGCCTCATAATAATATCGGGGTTATGAGCTCTCCTAAATGCCCAGCAACGTTTGCTATTGAATTGCTCCCATTACCTTCTTAACACATGCCGTAACACTTCCCAAGCAGAGAATCCAGTGTTTCCAGTGCATGCTGCTCTCCCATAGCACAGTACATGGTGCACTGAATCGTCAATCACTTTTCTTAACAATTTTCTAGTATTGAGACGGCTTATCCCTTTCCAACAGTAAAGTCCATTGTGCTTTCTATTGCACCTCCTCCTCCCCCCTCCGCTGTCTTTTCAAAAGTACCACGTTGCCACAAAGCTGGAATACTTCCGTATTCTTCCACCTGAAAGCGGAAAATGTTTACCGCCCTCTTACACAGTACAGCGCAGTGAAAATACTCGAAGTTATCCCATTTTTTCTGAACACAGCACTCTTTCGACGGCGGCAAATGCATCGCGAAACGTGCACAACGTCGCACCAATTGCATTGTTTTTTCTCATCCATGACAAGCATTTCCACAAGTACTTGAACAATTATTAGAATATACAAGAGTGGTTTTTATTTCTTCTAGTTGCTGTGCGTTTCATCTCTTTAGACGTTAGTTATGAGATTCTGTCGGTTTCAGGCTTGCGTGTTTCCATAGTTTTACTTTCTTCGTTTGTGTCTCGACCAGTCAACGTTCCTTTGAAAACATTGTGATGATTTCTGCTTTTCTTGTTGTTTTCTGGCCCATAACATGCAGGGTAGCTTGTTGGATATCCTGCATGGTAAGATGGTAAGAAGGAGGAAATTTATTACTGACATTCCACAAACTGCTTCACACTTCGTCAAGTATAAAATGCGGTAACCTTATACTTTTACAGAGAGTTGAAAATTACATAGAAGCGTGCGGCCCTGTAGAGTTGAGTGTGCTGGAGAATCCCCGGCAGTTCTAAAACACATCGCCGACACAGTTTTCAATTCATCGTTGTTGTAGCACTAACAACAACTTCGGTCGAAATGTTAACGCCTACAAACATTTCTCAATTCACCACTGCACATCCCAAACACAGTTGATGCGGTGTCGTTTCAGGCCACTTGTTGAAATTTCTGCTTTGGAGGATTAGAAAAAATCGCATTGTGATATGGCATTAAACATTTTACGCTTCTATGGACTAAACGCCGCGCCACTCGCATACAAAAGTTAGGTATGTTTTTAAGGCGAAAGCCAAAATGTCTCATCAAACACGAAAACTTACCGTCGCTTCGGCGTGAAGTTGCATAACCTGATCTCACATGATGATGTCACCGCATGGTAACGTCGCTTGGTCAAAGGTGGGCCAATCATAGAAGCAGTGCAAAACCACATGACGAGGAGAAAGCTTTGAATGTCTCCGATCTTATAGGCAGTGCGAAACCTCGGAAGGTAAAGAAAGTTCTCACGTCGCGGGAGGGTCCGTACATGGACTAAGGAGAAAACAAGACGACGGATTTCGTTCGAGTCATCTAAGGCGAATGCATAGGGCATCCTGCGAGTTTTACTGATATACGTGTCTTTGCCGCCCATTGTAGTTTGGAATCTGTATTTCTTGGAAATAGGTCATGTGCCATTGGAAAAGTGACTGCTTTAGGTGAGCGAAGAAACCAAGCACTCTTTGAGCATGTCACTTCATTTACTGAGTAGCACTTCAAAAACCAAGGAATGGAGAAAATTAGTGCAGCAGCTGTAACTGAAACAGAAGAGTTTAATCTCAGAATCCTAACACATTACCTCCATTTGCGTAGCAGTCAAGGTGCCTCATCTTTTCGTGGCTGGGTGTACCATACTACAATAGACAGCAGTCTCAATCGTTCGCCACTTTTTTCAAACACATCAGCTTCTGTGTTACAAAATTTGAGACCATTCCTTAAGCACTCTAGGGCTCTTTACAGCGAACCTCTTCTTAGGATACCCTTCGCCGGCGCCTGTGATGTAATGCTGCCCACGTGGCCTTATGGTATGGCGACTGTGATGCTCGGAAAAATGCTGCAGTGGCTTAGCTTGGCTATGCCAGGATAACGTAGCGTTAGCAAAGGTTCAGCTGATTGTTCTTAGCTTTCCTGATTGTCAAGGATTAGCTTGATTATCATGCTTACTGCTGCTCCAATGACACACACACGGTATACGTATTATGTGGCACATGTATATATATTTTGCCAGGCAACTATTTCGGGATCCGATGAGTTAAGCTTCTCCGCTCTTCTGCGTCGTTGAGCAGCATTTGCGCTCTCCTTCTCCATGGCTAAACCACACTGGCAAACGCCAGTCAGAGGTGCTATGAAGCGGCTCCAGCGCAGTGGCAGACGGCGACTGCACAGCGAAGGCGAATAGCTGCGCGCGCGCCGGCGCCAGTACGCCTACCTCGGCTACGACGTCACTCCTCTGTAAAGCGCAGACCCGCGGCGGCAGCGAGTCGCGCGGTGCCGCCGGTGCCGGTTCCGTTGCGCCAGCTATGTGACATCACTGATCCTCGGGCATGCGCAGCACGGCTCTTGAGGAGCCACGTGAAACTTGCTCGGCTAGGCCAGTGTAGCTAACGCTACAAAAGGGTGGTGCTGCGTGATGCCGAGAGAGGGGCTGGCGAATTGTGGGGATGCGGCGCCTTGCCGAGAAAGGCAAAAGCCAAGCTTGGTGAAGAGGGGGCAACCAACGGGAGACACGCCAAGAGGGGCGATGAGGATGCTCGGCGGAAAGCTCGTCTGTAACCACGGCGTTAGGTATCGCCACGCGTGCTAGTACGAACCGGCTATCTTCGCCACATGCTTGCTTGTGTTGGTAACGAATACTTTAGTTTAAGGCGACGCTTCTTTCAGAGATAAGCAGGGCGCACGGAAATAAGCGCTGCGAAGGCGCCCGTCTGTAGCCGAGTTGGTGAGGACGGCGCGAGGGCTGTTTTCTAGTTTCGTATAATCCAACCAGGCAGTTGTTGCTGGGCGGCGTTTCCTTTCAGCTGGCTATCCACAGCCATGTGATTCCCTGTTCAGTTTTCTTCTTGTGGGCACAAGTTCGCTCAATACAGAATTTCCCTCAGTTCCATTACGCTGTTGTTGCCTGCTTTCACTGCATTCTACCTCTACTACGTGACATTGTCACGTTGTCGTGACGATGCAGAAGGAAGCAGTCGGGCTGGTAAAGACGAACCAATTTCTTGGGCGAACTTGTGCCCGGGAAATTAAGGGTCATAATACAAGTGATAAAACCTCAACTGCTCCACAACGGTGGTCTAGTGGTTATTTAACTCGACTGCTGACCCGAAGGTCGCGGGAACGAATCCCGGCTGCGGTGGCTGCATTTGCGTTTGAGACGAAAATATTCGAGGCCCGTATACTTAGATTTCGGTGCACGGTAAAGAACGCCATGTGGTCGAAATTTCTGGAGTCCTCCACTACGGCGTCTCTCGTGGTTTTGGGACGTTAAACCGCAGATAATATTGTATTACAAGCTGTAAGCTGATAGAAGTAATCGCAGTCGTTGGCCGTCGGTAATCTGATAGCGGTATGGCGCGTCGGCATTCATGGATGTGGCATCGAAGATTCCCGCCTTGTCGTTGGTGACTGCGTCAGTTCCAGTGTAAACTCTACTGTTCGCTTTGTGGGTTCGAGCTTATCAGAACAAACAAAAATGAGCTAAGAACCTCAAAGACTGTTCCAGCCAATCGGCATGGACTTGCTGCGCTCATTTGCGACGTCAACTTCCGGTTATAAGTATATCGTCGTAGCTACGGACTGCCGTGCCTGCTACGCGAAAACCGAGGCCCTGCCTAAAGTTAGTGCCCCCGAAGTACTGAAATTCTTTGAAAAACGTCCTGCTGCCTCACGGCGCTGTAGAGATACTCGTCACCGACGGAGGTACGGCTTTTACGGTGGACCTAACGCAAGCCCATTTGATGTACAAATAACCGACGGCGAAGTGCCTAACACCCGCAGATAAATGGCCTCACCGAGCGGCTGAATAAGCCCTCGCCGACATGCTGGCAGTGTACTCGCATGTCGAACGCAAGACATAGGACGTCACCCTTCGGTACATAACCTTCGCTTATAACGCGGCAGTGCACGAAACAACGCACACGAAGCCGTTCAAGCTAGTTTACGGAAGGAGCACCTCGACGACGCTTGACGCCATGGTGCCCACCGTCACTGAGGAGTACAACCTGGACGTTGAGGTCTACCATCAGCGTGCCGAAGAAGTTGGACAGCTCACCGGCCTACGCATCGAGAATCAACAGACGACCGACAGCCGCCGTTACAATCTTCGTCGAGGCTTCGTGGCATACCAGCGCGGCGACCATGCCTGGGTCTGGACACGTATACGCCGATGCGGACTCAGCGAAAAACTTATTCGGCGTTACTCCGGCGCGTACCAGGTGCTTCGACGTCTTGGCGTACTACGAGGTCATCCTAGACGGCACTACGAGCTCTCAGCGGCGCCGCACATGACCTGAAGCACATGACCACGCCGCGCGGCTACACCGTTTTATACGTGATAGCGAGCCTGAAGACTCAACTTTTTGCTTTCTTTATTGTTGCTCTTTCATTTCGTATGCATTTCTTCCCACTTCCATGTTCTTTTTTAAGCCTCGGGACGATGGGTTTTGAGGGAAATGGGCAGTGCCTCGCGTGCTTGTTTTTGTATTTTTATATAACCGTACCGTTATACGTATAAGCACTGCTTCGCGAAAACGGCGCCCGAATGTCTGGGAACCTTCCGAATTATTTTATGATCTTCTGATAAGCTCGAGCGCGCAACGCAAACAGTGTAGTTTATTCTGGAACTAGCCCGACCAAAAACGATAACGGTTGAACCTTCGATGCCACAGGTATTAAATGCCGACGAGCTTTGCTGCTGATCAGATTACTCGACGATCGACTAATCTTCTCTCCGCTATCAGGGCACGGCGTAAATTGCTTGTACCTTGACTTTTCATTTTCCGGGCAAAAGCTCGCCCACATAAAGATTTCCGTATTTCGCAGTGTTGCTGCAGCCTTCTTCACCGTCACAACCACGTGACAATTCAGTCTTTTGGTGAGTGCACTCTCTCGAGACGCGATCAACCAGATAAAGCAGCAAGGCCACGCACCCTTCGGTCCGTAGACGGCAGCAGATATGTATGTCAGGGACGACCAAATTGAAGACATCAGCATTTATCGTTCCGGAGTTACGTGAAGAATATGCATGTCGGCTGAGTCATCTTTCGTCTTCAACAACATCGGAGCTAGTAGCCATTTTGCTAGCCGTCAGCTTTATTAAACTGCGAACGACGCCCAGAAGGTGGCTCGTAATCGCGGATTCCCTGGCAGCTCTTGCGTGTGTGGAAAATGCCACTTCAGGAAAAATAGATATACGTATAGTATACGCGATATTAAAAGAGCTTTCCGAAGCTACGAAGTCAGGTCATCACGTGGCATTTCAGTGGGTTCCCAGTCACTGCAGAATCAAGGAAAATGAAATGGCAGATGAGTTGGCGAAAGCCGCTCATCATTACACGCAAACCCGCCTCATTCCCATATCGCAATGCGACATACAGCGAATTTTGCGAAGAGCAAAACGTGAAATATGCATATCCACCTGGTTCTCAGAGAGCACAAAGTAATCGATCTTCTATGCCGTTTACCCTAACCTTGAGTGCCAATTAGACCCCCAGCTCCCAAGACGTATTTACACACTCATTCATCGCTAAGACGGGGAACTGCTTACACAAAGCACTTCTTATTCCGGATTCAGCGCGCATCATTGTCGACATGTTCGTGCGGCCACGACGACGAGGATGCGCATCATCTGTTGCTTGACTGTCCCAAGCATGACACACACAGACCGCGACTCGAACAGGAACCTCACACGCTGGACTTTGAGCGAACGTTTTCGTTGGCGAAAATACTAGGCACAAGGCCGTCTAGGATAAACCGCAAAGCAATGGAAGTGCGCCAACGTTTTTTTTGAAGACGCCAATATTTGCGATAATTATTGAGCGGACTATACTGAAGGACTGCACCCCGACGGTATGTGTGCTTGTGGGACTGTATTGTGTACACACAAACACACACACACACACACACACACACATATATATATATATATATATATATATATATAGATATATATAGATATATATATATATATTATATAATATATATATATTATGTGGAAGGGGTAGCCGTCACCAAGCAATGGTGACAACAACTCCTTCATTTATTTTCTATTTCAATAAAAAAATGAAGACCAAAAGGCGTCGCCGTAGCAACCGGCATTTCGCAGGAGAACTTAATTGTGTAATGAGCGAACACGGCTATGGCAAGCTAGCGACTAATCTTGGAAACGCAGGATGGCGTTTCGGCAATGATACAACACAGAAGTATTAGAACAGACTTGCAATGCCTCAAAATACTTGTAAAACACTTCGAGAACATAGAAATGCAATAGACCGAGGAATTGGGGGTGAGAGGGGTGCTCAAATCCGATGTTTGGATGTCTTTCACGGAGTGGTGCTGCCTGGACTTTATCAGAGGCAGCTGTATTCCAAAATCCGCGCACTACCTTACATTTACTGTAACTCATTGTTCTTCGTGTTTCGGTTACAGTCGCGTTCATTGTTCCTTACTCCACAATACTTTTGTTGGTGCTTCACTTGGCGCCCACTATGCTGCACCATGCGTGTCGAAATACGTCCAGCGTTATCAAGCAATCCGTCTAATTTTGATGACAGCGCATAAAAGGTGAAGTTCTCATTATAAAGTTCAGTGCTTCTACATATGAGATCCGTTCCACATTTCCTGGAATGGTGTGTTGGTGGTGATGCCTAGACTGCTAGTTTAAAGAGAAATAGTAGAGAAACTTGTGTAACTCGTGTACTTGAAGTGAAAGGGCTCTCCCTGGGAATTCCCGTAGTATTGGCTCCAATAGCAGTACAGGGTCCTGTTCCGTTTGTCACCGATGTCCCATAATATAATCGGGGCTGCAAATACAAATACTCAATTCAGAAGTATTTGAGATACAGATACAAAATGCTACAACAGTGATATTAGTCCCAGTTGTAGCTTGAGATATTCTCTCTTATCTATCCCTCCCCCTTTCCCACACCGAACGCGTAGGGTAGCCAACCGAGCGAAGCTTGGTTAACCACTCTGCCTTTTTTCTTCGTTTCTCTCTCACTCTCTCGATACATTTACAAATATCTTATTATAGATTTATGCAATACAGCAGCAACCTCCTAACGGCTTCCCAAGCAACACTTAGCGGCGCTGCTGCTCTTGACAGGCAGCGCCATCTCTGGCAGAAAAAATAGAAACTGGAGTGTAAGCAGCGCGCGTTTTCCCTTCTCTCCACCGCGTTGCCGCTCGCTTCTGTGCACGTGCAGAGGTCTCGCGCTGTACTTGCGGCGCCTCACAATGTACCGCTTGCAGTGCGGCTTCAAAAGGATCTTCAAGCTTGACTGGCACTTCCGAAAAGCGAACTTCATAAAATGAGAAATGCTCATCAATCACGTTAACGGTGAAGAGCAGACGATCGACGACAACGACGCCCGACTCAAAGCGAAATGCATTCCCCAAGTCGCGATTACACCGTGTAGGATGTATACCTCGAGGTAAGTCTCATTCTGTCATATTAAGATGAATAATGGTCCACATGCACTCCGAAATGAAGCTGTACGCGCTAACGATGTTCTGCGGTGTGGACTACGAATCACATGATTGTTGTTTTGATATGGCATGCTTACAGTAACAGCCGTGTACTTTCGTGAACAAACATTTGCGGCGTGCGAAAAAAAATATACGGCCATCGTACTGTTTCCTGAGAAGGTTAGAGTCAAGTCCTCCGTGCCGTTGCAGAATCACCCACCGATTAAGACGCGAGGCAGCTAGCCGAGCTTTAACCACTGTGAAGCAAGATGAACTGCCCGCCTCGTTTTTTCGGCTCTCGCGTCGTGCTTGCACTCTCTTTTTGTGATATCGACTTGGCAGGCGTATAAAACCTGCTGCGCGAACGCGGGTACAAAATCGCACAAAATCAGAATGTGGTTACTTCAAGGTTGCACTTGCAAAGCATGTATTAGGTGCCAGTTATATTTAGCGGCTTAATATATATCACCCTAATAAAGTGACAAAAACAAAGCAAACCTGCAGAACGATGTCAAAGCTTGCTGAAAATGCACAGACGTCCGTTCCGGCGTGATAAAGCAGCCTTCCTGGCGCGTGAATTGCAGGCGCCGAACATCTGACAGTGTGCCGGGTTCAGTTGAATTCAACCAATCGCGCAACGCTAACGGTATAACGCGAGTGTGAACGTTCAACAACGACGGGTAGGTCTCACGAACACGGGGAATCAAAACACAAAGTTTTTTCACCTACAACCGTAACAGGACTTTCACAATGCGAGAAGACAGCGAGTATTCATTACTGTAGTCGCTGCGTGCATGCGCCGCGTTCCTTACCGATTCAGGTAGTCGAAACGAACGAAAGCGATGAACTCAGACAGCCGAAATAGAAGGCGAGGCAGTGCTGTCAGCTATCCACGCTTGCCGCCTTTATTTCTCGTGCGACATGGCCGGGAACCGATACAGTTTCACACGTGAATCCCGTGCCTTGGTGTTGTCTGCACTGTTGCGGCAGGCTACTAAACCGCAATACTTCGGATCTCGCTTCCGCTTCCGCGGGGTCGCTTCTGCCATCGCGGAAATGCGCAGCTTCGCACAGCAAGCCTGTCGGTTCAAAGTGCCGAGATTACGGCCCCCCAGTTACCCACACCGCCAGAAGAACACGTGCGCACGTGCGCTACCGCTACAGAGCAGCAGCGCGGCCAGCGCGGCGCTATCGTCGCGCCGCAAACTTGAGCTTGGGTTCCCTATGCACGGAAATTTTAACAGCGCAGCTGCTTAAGCATTGCGAAACTCCGGCATGGTCCGCACAAAACCGGGCTGGTCTGCGCCACAGAAAAGGGGCATCATCGGCATCATCATCATCATCGCTGACGATCATCATAGCGGCATCATCGATCATCGTAGCGGCATCATCATCATCGCTCACTATCATCATCATCGTTTTACCATTTACGCGCCGCGCCTCTCGCGCAGCTCATGCTCAGAGCTCGAGGCGCGAGGAGTAGAACGAGCTCACGCTCCTGGCGGTTAGGACGCTTGCAGCCGCCGCTCCGCTTCGGATATCGCATTCCAAAATAAAGTGGCGAGACAACGACACGGCCACGTCGGCCGCCTTCACGTCTCTCTCTCTCTCGCTACAGGGGTATGTGCCAAACTAGCTCCTAGCATAGCATAGCCGTGCATAGTAGAGTACACCACGGACGTGGGAAAGGGAAGTGTGGGCGAGGAGAGGTGCGGTTAAGGAGAGGAAGAGGGAAAGGAGGAAGAGAGAAGGTATGGCAAAGCATAGTCATGTATAATATGGTATAGCATGGGTTTGGGAAGACGAAGTAGCGTAAGGAGGAGGGAAAAGAGGAGCGGAGAGTGTAAAGCATAGCATAGCGATGTATATAAAAATTGGGGAGAAGCGAAGCATGTGGGGAAGAGTGTTTCAGCTCCACTAACGTGAAACCTGTGGAGGGGCGAAGCATGCAGTGTGCGCCGGTGTTTCCCACAGCAAAATCACTGCTAGTGGGCAATGAGAGACAGAAGAAGGATTAGACACACACACCTGCAGTCCAAATTTAGTCAGTGAGCACGCTGCGAATGCTTATTGTTGAACTATGCACAAGAGAAATATCCCACTGGCACTGCAATTCAGGTCAAGATCCAGTGCCTATATATACAGGGTGGCCGGTGAACGGTTTTCGAGTGGGAGCAGTCGGTTATTTCAATCAAGAAACTTGGTGTTGTCTCTCACGGGCGAAAGTCATTCCTTGTGAGCTGGTAGTTCAGCGTTCATCGCAGAAGGAGCGTTTTCATAGCCAACGCGTGCAGCTCGCTCTCTCTCGCCACATGCCAAGCGCTGAGGTGGTGGCGCCCTCTCAAGCAAATGGACGCTCAAGCACGCTCAAGCAAATGGACCGTTACGACAGCATACGGCGATGCACGCCGACACGCCGATACCCTAAGGCTCTTCGCCCCTAATAGCGTGGCCTCTGAGAATGGCTTCCACAACGCGCCGTTGCTCAGGCCGTTTCATTGCACGGGGAGAATGTAATCAGAGAAAGCAGTGTGACAGCCGGAAGAGCGCCGCTGATTGGACGCTGAGCTTAGGCTAATAGCACCATCCTGCGGTATAATAAATAGTTAACAAAACGATCATACCACGACCTGGAAGAAACACTCAGGGAAACGCGACGCTGGTCGTGTCACCCATCAAGCTTCGCCGCGATTTGCCAAGCGGCCAGCGGGGAACGCGGTGTAACAATCTGGCGAGCGTCGCAAATCTATTTTAGTATGAATGGATGCTATGAGCAAAGCTTGGCCTAAGGTTACCACCTCGCGGTGTATTGAGGCGATGAGAAAATTACACTTATGTGCAATAAACCAAGATAGCACGTTTTTTCAACAGGTTTACTGTGTTGATTTCAAGGAAATGATGTTTAGATATATCGCTCTGGAACTGACCCAAGATTTGCTTCTGAGAAGCAGCGGTAACTGCCACTGCGACAGTTTTAAATGCGCATGCATTTCTATGCCTAAACCCTGGACAAACTAGAGGAGGGACTTGACTCGTGCTTCACCTATTCCTTCCAGTCAGAGCCTACACAACGACAAAACCAAACCGTGCGTCACGTTAAACGAATCGCTGCAAATAAATAATAAGATTTTCTAGCCGCGCTATGAATAGTGTGTGTACAGTCTTCACTACCGTATTAACCTTCTGTGTCGACATGCCGCGGTCCGAATACCTTATGTGAGCGTGAGCTGTTCCATAGATGCGGTAGCGAGAAGAAATGATGGGAGTGGCTAACAGCAACTTTTGGGAGTGCGTACGTTGCATGTGTTACGGCGCCCGGTACATAAGACCGGCCCGTCCCGCATCGTGCGCATGCGCATGAGTATCTTTTATGCGCTCTGTCCGAAACGTGGCGTCCTTACGTAAGTAACGACTAAAAGCCCAAATCACACTGAAAGATTTCCGGTTGGCGATGAGATCACCACGCGACTGGAAAATGCCCTCGTCGCACCGACTGATCCATGACCGCTTTTCGTATCCTGGAGAAAATCATCGATTGTCGTAAGCCAATGAGAGTGCGAGTTTACAAGATGACAAAGATGAAAGCATTGTAAGAATTGTGAGAGGCTCTCTCGTGCAGAGCCACCGGCCTTGTGGAATTGAAACGCTACTGCGAGTGTGGTTGTGGCTTTCACGGGTAACATGCCGCAGCGCGGCGACGCTTCTGGCGTTCCAGCATGGCCTAGACAAAGGTGGGCTACAGGGGAGACGCGATGCGCGCGCCAGCGTCTCTCTTCTACTTGGGCTAAGATATAGCTCGTCTCTGTAGAGTTGGCGGGCACAATGAGCGCGTCTTCACGCGAGCTACAACTGTAAAGTGAACACGGCTGCTTTCTCGCTGACGCGATCGCGCCTGCTCGTGCTACAAAACAGCATATCCACGGAGTGAATGATGATGAGTGGGCGAAGCTGCGGAGGTTCATCGGTAAACCGTGAATCTTCCGTGAATTCTGCCCACTCCATCATCACCGACGTGAGATCGGGCGCGTTTATACTAAAGGTTCGATGAGATTTATGACGACTTGTAGCTCACTTTAAAGGGCTCCGCCGTAATTCTTTATCGCCATCAGGCACAGCATGAACAAAGTGCGCGTAATGCCTTGCATGCGTTTAGCAGGTACCACGGCTCTCCGTAAAATGACGAAAAATGGCACAGTGCCTGCTGCACTACTTCTCAAAAATTACAATGATTTATAGCGTAGTGGATTCCTCGCAAGTGCACTTGTATTGGTTGCCAAGGAAGCCCATAAACACATGATCGATTTCCTCGGGATCTCAGTAAAATTACAATGATTTATAGCGTAGTGGGTTCCTCGCAAGTGCACTTGTATTGGTTGCCAAGGAAGCCCATAAGCGCATGATGCATTTCCTTGGGGTCTCAGTAAAATTACAATAATTTAGAGCGTAGTGGGTTCCTCGCAAGTGCACTTGTATTGGTTGCGAAGGAAGCCCATAAGTGCATGATCCATTTCCTCGGGGCCTCAGTGAAATTACAATACTTTTTAGCGTAGTGGGTTCCTCGCAAGTGCACTTGTATGCCAAGGAAGCCAATAAGCGCATGATTCATTTCCTCGGGGTCTCAGTAAAGTTCTTCGCCGCCCCCCCCCCCCCCCCCGTCTCTCTCCCACGTCAACGTATGTAATACAGCATGACGGGAGATGGAAATAGCGACCGGGCCTCACCCAACGCAAATTACATAACTGGTGGGCCGTTTAAAGCTTCCAACCCATTACAAAGGGCTGAGCCATAAGTCTTCATCGTCATCAGTCGTCGCGTCAACAAAGTGCACGTAATGCCTTACAGACGTGTAGCTGGTGCGTCGCTTCTCCGCAGAATGACGAATAATGGCTTAGTAGGGTCTTCCCAACTTCACAAAAACTGGTATTTATGGCGTAGTGGGTACCTTTCTTGTGTACTTGTATTGTAGCCCCAAAAGAGCTTACAACGGGCTCTAGAAACGCCGCTCTTCCAGCTTTCGCTGTGACTGTGCTGCGGTTTCAGCGCAGGCCTGGCGTTTTTTTCACGACGGCTAGGAATTTTTCATTGCTTCACAACATTCAAATCTAATTATACCGGTACTCGGAACCAAATATTTTTATTTAGTTCAGATGTTTGCTCTGATACACTTGCACAGCACATACCTTGTGTGTATCTTTTAAGGTTTTGTTGTGTAGGCGGGTGAGCTCTGGACGTTTTAGCGCTTGACAAATACGCCGGGAGGCCGCCGAAAAACCTCGGCACAGCGTCCGCAAAAGTTCGAAACATCGCGCTGCGACGTCGCAACACCACCTCCGACTGGCCGTTGGTGCACGGGAACAATGTCACTCTCATCTAAGTGCTTTTTACAGGCACGCACATGCGGGGAGTCAAACGTGAAACCGCCGGTTTCTCGTCGTGGTATGGCGCGCTTGCACGTTTCCCGCCGTTTGCTGTCTCTAGGCAGCCAGAGCACCGACACTTTTCGTCATTTCTCTTGTATCCTGATCGAATCCAGGGTACGCATCAGGTACGTGGCATCATTTCCGACCCTATGGCACAACACACTGGGCACAGTACAGAACATAAGGTGAAAACTGCGCGCTCATTCGCCAAGACGTTTTGCACTGAGACCGACAGCCGCCTTCGCTGCCGTCTTCCCGATGCCAACAGACTGGACACAGCGCCGCACCGCGGCCGCCGCTTGCAGCGCACAAAGCTCCCCCATAGAGTCACGGCGAAGCTTCATAACCAGTAAAAATATTGAAGGACTTGGCAGTACTAAAACTAACTAATACAAATCTTCGTGCCTAATGTACGCACATGCCTTCTGGGACGGTACAATATTCCCGTACTTAACATACACTAAGTCAGCGGTGATAAAAAAACTCTTACAAATATATACATACCGAAGCATATTAATAAGGGGGAAACTCCGGCGGCGATTAGTTTCTAACCTATGCGAGCCCATGCCCAGGAAACGAGTGTCTTACTCACTGGGCTAATCACCCTGGCTTCCTGAACGTTCTTCCACAACCAGCGCAGAACGGACAACGGACAAGAAAGGGAACAGAGACAAGCACTGTCTTCCAAGTGAGGGTTTATTGAAAAAAACGCACATGTATATATGCCATCATACCACATCGCGTGTGCGCTCACAAAAAATTGCGTAAACATCGTGAACAGGTTAAGCAGACAACACTTATCGGGCATGACTAAATACATTTTCTTGACAGCGTAAACTACGGTCCACACCACTGATATGATTTTCATTGGATATTCTGTGCATTTGTTCATTATGTATTTTGTCATGTCCGATAAGTGTTTTCTGCTTAACCTGTTCACAATGGTTACGGGATTTTTTGTGTGCGCTCAGGTGATGTGGTATTATGACTTATATACATGTGCGTTTTTTCAATAAACCCCCAGTTGGAAGACAGCGCTTGTCTCTGTTCCCCTTCTTGTCCCTTGTCCGTTCTGCGCTTGTTGAAGATGGATTACCAACTAGCCCAATCTTAAACTTTGCTTCCTGAACGTTTTATACTATATAAACGCGTTGTAACGGTGAAGATGGCTCCATTTTCTCTCTCCATAAATAATGTTTCCCGTCTCAGTACCAACGCAACTCACAGTAACAGCAAGTCGCTGACAAGCGCAAGCTATATAGAGGAAGCAGGACGCCGTGCACATACCGCCCGACAAAGACATTCTGTTGAATACGGCCTCTTGAAGTAAGCGTGGGGTGTACAAGGGCGTGACCACCCTTACTGCGCATGCGGAAACACTCTCCACACACCTCCTCCCACCCCTCTCCCCTCACCTTTCCACTCTCCCTCTGAAACGCGGGCTCGACATGCCGAAACGCTGCTTCGCATCCCCTCAAGGTCCCCTTTAGCGGGAGATGGTGTGATTTTTTTTCTAAGGTCGCAGGTTCGGTCCCAGCCAGCGGCAAGTCATTTTTTCGTCCAGTTTACTTTGTTCACATTTACATCACATTGACCACAAATAATCCACCCCCGCCCCCATACTTTGCTTGGCTTTCTTGTCTGTTAGTTCTTATTGATGTAGTGTTTCTGTTGGTGTTTCCGCCGCTATTCTACCTCAGCGTGGTGGCGAAAAAGGTATAGCGGTAAGGTGTCTTCCGTCTCATTTGGACGGCAGTTAACAAGCTTTTAGACGTCACCATTGCGCTTAAAAGAGAGTGTAAAATATCATATTCGAATTCGTGTTATCAAGCTCAATGTGTGATCTACTGGTGTCTTCTCATGGTTTCTCAGAACAATGTCTATAAGAAACTTAGATTCCTATTTAATAAACAAGTCATGTAGAAACTTGCGCTACACCTGTTAATACAACGAATGATGCTGACTAAAGATTCATCGTAGAGCTGGCTGCATAGAAACCATCCACAGTCGTTGTTAGTGGCACTCTGTCCTGTGTCCTTTCTTGTGTTTCTGTTCTGGCGCCTTAAAAGGAATAATGAACGGTCGCCAGCTCGCCCAACAAAATTTTCTCTTAACCCACCTGTAACAATCGACAATTGTTATAGCGCAAAAGCAGGACAAAGACAAAAGGTACACGAAGACGAGCGCTAACTTCCAACTGGGTTTCTTGTGCAGAACACGAAAACATACAGGTGGCACAACCAGGTGACAAAAGATGAGCAATGCAAAGATGAGCAAGGTAAAATATTCAAACACCAAAAACATACAAAAAGAAACCTAAGGAAAAATCAAGGAAAAGCAAAAAAGCAACCACAGAAAAACTATCACTAGTCATCACTACCTTTTACGCTGATGCAGCGCTCAAAGATGAAGACGTAGAACCAGAAAGCACAGGACGCACGCTGGTTGGCTTTCTGGTTCGTCTTCGATATTCACCACTGCATCAACAATCATCATCATCATCATCATCATCATCATCCGCCTGTCTACGCCCGCTGCAGGGCAAAGGCCTCTCCCATGTTCCGCCAATCAACCCGGTCCTGTGCTTTCTGTTGCCACGTTATACCTACAAACTTCTTAATCTCATCTACCCACCTAATTTTCTGTCTTCCCCTCACGCGTTTGCCCTCTCTTGGAATCCAGTCAGTTACCCTTAATGACCACCGGTTATCCTGCCGACGTGCTACGTGGCCGGCCCACATCCATTTCTTCTTCTTAATTTCAACTATGATATCCTTAACCCCCGTTTGTTCCCTGACCCACTCTGCTCTCTTCCTGTCTCTTAAGGTTACACCTATCATTTTCCTTTCCATCGCTCGCTGCGTCGTCCTCAATTTAAGTTGAACCCTCTTTGTAAGTCTCCAGGTTTCTGCTCCGTAGGTAAGTACCGGTAAGATGCAGCTGTTATATACCTTCCACTTGAGAGATAGTGGTAGACTACCATTCATGATTTCATAATGCTTGCCAAATGAGCCCCATCCCATCCTTATTCTTCTAGTTATTTCACTCTCATGGTTCGGCTCCGCGGTTACTACCTGTCCTAAGTAGACGTACTCCTTTACAACTTCCAGCGTCTCGCCACCTATCGCGAAGCGCTGTTCTCTGCCAAGATTGTTCCACATTACTTTAGTTTTATGCATATTAATTTTCAGACCTACTCTTGTACTTTCCGTATCCAGTTCAGTAATCATGAGCTGTAATTCGTCTCCCGCGTTACTCATCAATGCAATGTCATCAGCGAATCGCAGGTTACTGAGATACTCTCCATTAACTCTTATCCCTAATTCTTCCCAATTTAGGGCCCTGAAAACCTCCTGTAAACACGCGGTGAATAGCATTGGAGAGATCGTGTCTCCCTGTCGTACGCCCTTCTTTATTGGGATTCTGTCGCTTTCTTTATGAAGGACTATAGTGGCTGTGGATGCGCTGTAGATTTCTTCCATTATGTTTATATAGGCTTCGTCGATGCCCTGATTCCGCAGTGCTTGCATGACTGCTGATGTCTCCACCGAATCAAATGCCTTCTCGTAATCTATGAAGGCTATGTATAGGGGTTGGTTGTATTCCGCGCATTTCTCTATCACCTGATTGATAGTATGAATATGGTCTATTGTTGAGAAGCCTGTACGAAATCCTGCCTGGTCCCTTGGTTGATTAAACTCTAATGTCGTATTAATTCTGTTAGCAATTACTTTTGTGAATAGCTTGTAGATAACGGACAGTAAGCTGATGGGCCTGTAATTTTTCAGGTCCTTGACGTCCCCTTTGAATATATGCATCAACAATGCATATATTCTAAGGAGCCCAATTTCCCTTTGTTCATAACCTGGTGACCGAAACTCATCCGGAGTACTTTACTACGATGTTCCTCATAATCTTGTCGTGCTTTGGCATGTGACGCACCAGCGAATATTGCTATCGAATTGTTTACCTTCGCGTATAAATCCAAACGGTAACATTTGTTAAGCTCAGGGTCCGTTATTTCGACAGCTTGCTGGTGTTCCCTAGTGCAGTACATGTCCCCTCATGCAGTCGAGCGCAATTAAGGCAACCAGGTTTTCAAAACACGACACTTTTTAAATGCGAAGCATTTCTTAGCGAACCTCTGGCACTTTGAGCGTTTCTATCTACGTATCTATCTATCTATCTATCTATCTATCTAGCCGCCTACGTCTGGGTGCTCTCATGATCGCCTCCTTAATTTGGTGTACACCAAAATTTGCATGGGAGGGTAAGAGGATTTGACGAATATGACTGCCGGGTCATGACATGAATAACGTTAAAATCTTGTCGCGTACGTCGTCAAACCCTTTCCACTAGACACGTGTGGCACATACCCGTTTACCACGGGCCGCGATGTACGGGTATGCGCCGCAGGTGATTGACAGTTTATATCTACCCCAGGAACGGCGAGAACAGACGTTGTTAACCTAAATGCTAGAGCGTTAAGGAAAACCAACATCGACAGCGTTGACTCAACGAATGGACGGAATAAAAATTAGGATCCCAGCAGGAATCGAACCCAAGCATTCTGCGTGGCAATCAGGTATTCTACCACTGAGCCACGCCATGTCTCTGAATTGGTTTGGAAAAACAGCCTACGCAGGCGTAATATCGGTGCAACGTCAATTGTGGTTGTGGTGCTGGCTATCTAATTTTACAAGAAAGCAATAAACACTACATGATGCTCCCACGATGTCTACTCCTACGATACAGGCGTCATATCAGATTAACGTCTGTAGTTCCAGTGTTGGCTCCTCTTTTATAGCAGTCTAATAAACATTACGTTTGTATTCCTATGATTCCGCAAACTATTTTGAAGCATTGCTCGACCCCGGAGGAATACATTAACGAAAGTTACATATGCTATCCACATCACCGCACCGTAAAGTGCACTTAGTCCGCCAGAACGACGTAGTGTCCTCTTCATTTCTTACGAGGCTGGGCGATCGCCTCATGCTGACCGAGGACGATGCCAGATTGATTGACAGTCGCTTTGTAGACTCGGCTACGTAGGCCACATACGCCCAGGTAGTCTACAAATACGACAAACACCATCCCCTGATGTTGGTCTACGTAGCACTATCCAGGCCTACCAGCCTCGATGGCCTATACCTCACCAACGCGAAGGGTGGCTTCAGGTTCCGACATGTCGCCGGCTCTGTCGACGAAATGACAGGGGCATCCACGAATTCCAACAGCTCTACTATACCACATACTTCACTACACATGGACCCCTCGTCACCACGATCACGACCGGATCCTATAACAAGTCATGACCAGCTGCTGGTGCTCACTGATCACGGTGATGATGCCCTTGTTCAAGAACTGTTAACAACGTCTTCCACACATGCGCACAGGTTCGTGAAACGTGCGTGCGTTCTCGGGACACGTATAAGCACTACATATCAGCTTACCGCTTCTGGTGTTGGTAATACCCACGTTGCCGTTGGCAGCGTCACCCAACCGTAAACAACTGGTTATATAACACATATGCGGCTCTTCAACATATATAAGTGTGCGTGTAAAATTTATAGGAATCTTTAGCGTCATTTTGTAACGTGTCGCTCAGTAAAAAAAGTTACGCCACAGTCACCTACCCGCCGCATGCTTCGCATAACATCGACTCCCACGGTACGTGGGATCTGTCGAATTTTTCTCTAGGAGATGGATGCATCCCGAAATATGCATAAGAAAATTCCCCGATGACATTGTTTTCATAACTCATACTAAGAATTTCCGCAACTACTTGCGCATGCATTGTAACATTGAACAACGGCTATGATTTAGTTTCCTTTTCTTCAGTGCGTTCTTATGTTATTTAGTATGAGATTGCTTTGCTTTCAGTTTTCGAGCTTGCATACTTTTACTTTTTTTTCATTTGCGTCTCAACACCCAGCGCTCCATTGATAACAGTGTGATGAAATCTTCTACGTCGTTTTCAATATTATTGCGATAGCAATTATATGGACACTCTCGGCAGATTTTGCCGTCTCCGTCATGTGCTGGATATCTATATGTATGCATATATATATAAAGGCACAAAGAAAAATAAAGCGGAGAAAAAAGTGCGGAAGCACCCGTCCGCGGATTCGAACCAGTGGCCCCTCGTACCCAAGGCGCTGCGTTAGACAACTAAACCACGCGCCATACATGCGGCGGCATAATAACGGCGAGAGATTTATATACGACATTTGCCGTTGGTGGTAGGCAGACCTCGGAGGAGCTTGAGCGTGTTTTCTATCAGGCAACGCTTCTACATTTTTTTTTTGAAAACTGCCTTGAGAAGCGAATGAAGAAGTGGCCCCTTTCTGTACCCACTCATGATATGGAACGAAAAAAAATCACCGTGGACACCTTGCGTCAGACGCCCCCGCGTGGCAGGAGACGCGGAGGGGTCACTCCACGCGCCGCAGTTTAAAAGAATAATATCTAAGACCGTCTCATTCTCCATTGTCGACACTTGCAGTGCGTTGCTGAAGCACAAAGACGTAACCACTGCGACAGTTGTCAGTTCACGCTTGTCCTGTGTGTACCTGTGTGTTCTTTTCGGGCGTCCTTCTTTGTGCTTCAGCAGCTCGCCGCAAGTATCGAGCTGCTTGTCGTTCTTCGTGTGACATTCCAAGTTCTTGCTATCGGCTTCATTGCTTCGCCCTTGCGGTGAAACTGACTATTTATGCACGATGTAATATGCACCAACTCGCCCAAATCAATTGACTGCGGCTTTCGCTCTGCTCGACCAAGCCCAGCGAGCCGCAAAGGCCAGTGGAGCCCTGGTCTGAGGAACCTAAGGAACCCACCCACTTGCCCAGAAACGTTACATATGCAATAAATGTTTTACTACTACGTCTTCCTTCTAGCGTTCTTCAGCGTTGGAAATGGCCCACTCGCATGTGCCCCCTCCAATCACCGCTACGCGTTCATGTCATATTATTTCGTACAAAGTAAAAGTGGTGTATGCGAAGTTTCTAGGTGTTACAATTAGGCTAAACGCAGACTGTGACATGTTGCGTTTATATTCTGTAATATAGTTCAATGGTTCTTTAGTGATATCGTCTCGTGGTTTCGTAAATTCATGCATATATTTGTTCTATACTGATATTTCATAAAAAAATACTAGAGAAACCTTGCGCTCCTCCTGTTGTAGAAACTAAAGTTTTACCAGGAAGCTCTTGTTTTGATGGCTCCAATTGCAGTGACAGTTGCATGAAACTGCGTTCTCGTCTCAGGGGGAGTTTACCTCACTCCCAAAGCAGAGAACATAGTACCCTAAGTCGGTTGAAAATTTGCTGTTAAAGGGCCCCTCACCAGGTTTGACAGTTTTGAGCTAACGAGCGCAATGCATACACCGGGCGATCACGATCACGTCTGCCAAAATTTGCAACGCTACGCGCCGCGGAAATGGGTCAAATTTCAAGATGAACGCTGCCTGCCCTTCCTCTCGCGGGCGCGCGCTTTAGAGAATGAGGGGATGACGTACATGAGAAAATGGCCCTACGTAGATGGTAGTGGTGTGACGTCGCTCCTCTACGTAGACGACTGTGCTCTGACGTCGCAAACAGTAGCACGTGACACTACGATAATTATTTGACACGACATGTGTAGTTTGTGTAATTTGTTGCTTGAATAGATAAATAAAACTTGAGAGAAATAATGAGACACACAAAGGGAATGTGTGCGTCTTTCCATTTTTTTTCATGAATTGCAGCGAGATGCGGGGCTAATGTGCCTCCCTTTCCCATGCGTTCGTGTCCCCGCGGTTAGCGCATCGAGCAGACGCCAGCCCTGGAAACGAAAGTAATGTTCTGGCGTGTTCATGCATTCTAACAACACCGTAAACGTTAAAGGGCCCCTCACCAGGTTTGACAATTTTGAGCTAACGAGCGCAATGCATAGACTGGGCGTTCACGATCACGTCTGCCGAAATTTGCAACGCTACGTGCCGCGGAAATGGGTCAAATTTCAAGGTGAACGCTGCTTGCCCTTCCTCTCGCGGGCGCGCGCTTTAGAGAATGAGGGGATGACGTACATGAAAAAATGGCCCAACGCAGACGGTAGTGCTGTGACGTCGCTCCTCTACGTAGACGACTGTGCTCTGACGTCGCCAACAGTACCACGTGACACTGCGATAATTATTTGACACGACATGTGTAGTTTGTGTAATTTGTTGCTTGAATAGATTAATAAAACTTGAGAGAAATAATTAGACACACAAAGGGAATGTGCGCGTCTTTTCCATCATTTTTTCGTGAATTGCAGCAAGATGCGGGGCTAATGTGCCTCCCTTTCCCGTGAGTTCGTGTCCCCGCGGTTAGCGCATCGAGCAGACGCCAGCCCTGGAAACGAAGGTGATGTTTTGGCGCGTTCGAGCACTCATTATGCTCATTTATTCTACCGCGTCCAAGTAAACGTTCATGCGGCACTGGCTCATGATACCGCCACGTACAAATGTCTCAACTTTCATGCCCGTTTCGCAGAAACAGGCAGTACACCACAGAGAACGCCGACAAAACGCCCAAGGCCGCTACATAAAAACAAAGGTAGCGGCCGTGAAACGCCGCTCGCGTGCTCGGGCTGGCTCGGGCACGTTATGCGCACGTGACCATGCATGCGCACGACGTGTTCATGCGTATGTGTCGAGTGAAGAGGACAGGGAAGGGATTTGGCTTGCTAAGGCTACACGGGGCGAGTGACAAGGGTTTGAAACTCACCTCCTCGCATCATGGTTTCGCGCCGCTACAAATTATTGTTTTTCTCAGCTCGTAATGAAGCTATTTGAAAAATTCTTGCGGCATACTGCTCTTATTTCGGCACACAACAACTTCCAGTGTCTAACTAAAATTTGCTATGTGGCCTGGTGAGGGGCCCTTTAAGAAGTTCTCCTATGCTCCGTAATGGGAAGGGAAAGTACGTGTTACCCTACGTCGTCGTCCAGAACTTGCTTTAAACACAGGAGCTTTGCAATGTTTGTCTATCACTTTGGAATAACTGCGTGCAGCACTTCTATACTATTGTACAGAATACTCTCAACAATTTGCATATATTTTTGAAACAAGCCAAACGTTTTCCAGATAGTGCGCTAGGAACTTAACGGACATATTACCGCTCTTCCATAGTAGATTACATATTACAGCAAATCGTTGCAACCGATTTTAGAGCGCAACTCAAAGGCGCCTGTTCATGCAATGAGTGGCGTCACCGTTGGCGTCGGCGGCGTAACCGATAGAACAATCGAGGAGGAAAGAGAAGGAACATGGAGTCTCTCGATACAACGAGTCCCTGTCCTCTGACCTCGCTTTGTTTCATCGTCACGCGCGCTCGCCCCTTGGTCGGAGCTCGTGCGAATGCAGGGAGGGCACGGGGACTGCGGCTCGCTTCGCTTGTCGTAACCGGGCAATCGGTGCTTCGCGTGGTTCGCTACACCTGCAATGCGCAGAGTGGTGTGCGTAGCACACGAGCGCTGGCAGTTTCTGTGGAATTACATAACAAATCTTACATTGCTACCACTGCGGATAGCCAAAATTTCAAACACAGCTGGCGTTGCCCCAACGCAAAGCTGCGCTCAGAATTCGCATTAGGCAGTATCGTAATGGTCGCTGAGTGTTTCAATGCGAACAAGATCGGGGCGGGCCAAACGCACTATCTATCTATCTATCTATCTATCTATCTATCTATCTATCTATCTATCTATCTATCTATCTATCTATCTATCTATCTATCTATCTATCTATCTATCTATCTATCTATCTATCTATCTATCTATCTATCTATCTATCTATCTATCTATCTATCTATCTATCTATCTATCTATCTATCTATCTATCTATCTATCTATCTATCTATATAACCGCCCATAACATGGTTTATACCAAAATTAGTATTAGAGGAAATCCGGCAAAGGTTTACGACGAGCACGACTAAGAGTTCATGGCGTGAATAACGTGATAGACCCGTCGTGGATGTCATGAGTCCCTCCCCATCAGTTACGCACGGCGCGTGGCCATATGCCACGGCCTGGGAAATGTGGGTATGCGCCACTGGTGATAAAAGTATTTATCAACCCAACAACAGCGACAATCGACTTTAGATATGTTAATACGATACCGTTAATGAGCCCATGTCCCATAAAATTGGTTGCCCTCGACTGCGAAGTTCTCACCGAGCCGAAAATCCATATGGACGCAAAAAAATTTCACCATCTCCCACTAAAGGAAGCCATGTGGGGATGCGAAGGAGCGCATGGGTCGACATAATGATCCGTTCATCACGGGCGCCTTGTCCAATGTTAACGCGTCCTTCCATGTGGAACACACCATAAATTCACTGTAGTTGCTGTTGCTGTTACTTGTCCCGAACTCTTGTTGGAGCACGCCACGCGGGTTCATCGCGCGTCTGCACAATCTCGTTCCCCGACGCCATCACATGATTGCTGAGAGAGTGTAAGGAGGAGAGGCCACAGCGTCTTACCCAGCCCCTTACACAAGCCCGAATGCGCTAGCGCGCGCCAGCACACTTGGTTTGGTCTGCGTTACGCCAAACTAGGACAGCATACGGCAGCCCAGGCCCCTAAAGTGCTCTGCACGTATCATCATCAAGGCGGTCGAAGAACAAGACGAGCGAGCGCTCGGTATGTTACAGATGGCTATGGTAGGTTTTAGAAAGCGGACGGTTGCCAATGGAACTACGGACAAAGCCCAGCGCAAAAGCTGCTTCGCATCTAAATTAAAGCACACTGTTCCAGCCGGATTCGCACCGAGGCATTCTGCATGGCATTCAAATATTCTACGACAGAGCCAAATTAGTGCTTGAGACTGCTTCGTAAAGTGACCCTATACGTGTGTGATATCTGGGCAACATCGTTTGTGCTTTCGGGGTTAGCAACACACGTTATAACAACGCAATTAACATGAAGTACGTACTCCTAATATTCAACGAGCTATGGCTAAGCGTCCCGTCACCCTGGAGGATGCACGAACGAATGATCCTTATAGTATGCACATCGTCGCTTTGTAAAGGGCGCTTCCTTGGCGCCCTGTAAAGGGCGCTTCCTGTTAATGGAGAAAACATTTTTGAATTTTAGTGTCACCATTACATTATGTTGCTATGGGGGCAATACAAACCATCTGAACTTGTTGCATTAAAAAAAGGTAGTGTGTCCATAGCGCATTGGTTTCAGCGCCTTTTGTTAGTGTAGTTTATATTGTTTATTAGATATCAGGGGATATTGAACAGAGGTAAACATATACAAATGTCATTAGCTTAGATGCCACAAAATAATGAATCGCGTTACTTGCATGCGGCACTGAAAATCAATGGGAGTCTAAGGAAGTTGTCTCAACGTTCATGTAAACTTAAAAAAAGGAGGCGTGATCGTAGGACATTTATAGCGGATCCACACGAAGTTCATGTATGTATTCCTCAACGGACGGCGCACGATGTGAAGACGCGCGTGTATTCACGCCGTCCGTACCAACGTTACTAGAACAAACTCAGTTTAAAAGCTCCGCCGGAGAGGCGGTCCGCGTGGCGGTCGTGAGAACTAGTGGCGCTGCAGTCACGTCTAGCTCCCGCGGCTGGCGCTTGTGATCGGCGCCGCCGATGTGCGAGCGCACGTGGGTTACAGCGTCGTCTGCGCTTTGTTAGCTCGTCATTTTTGCGACTGTTCTTGACCAGGCTTAGCGTCTTGTACGAAGACACGTGCATGATTTACGAAGCGTAACGAGGGCGAACAGATTCACAGTGCGGTATGCCGACTTGCTTTGCGCCGGGCTGCAAGAGCGGCTACCGCAACGACGACTCCGCTTCAAGACACTTCTTCGGAACTCCAAAAGACCCTACGCCATTCAAGCTTTGCATCGCAAAGATAGAAAGCTTACTGCGAAATACAAGGTCTGTGACGTTTATTTTTGAGAGTGACGACATTGTAAAGCACTATCGTCGTGTCATTGCGGGACAAGAAGTTTTGATCCCACGTGGAAAGTGGGAACTCGCGCCAGGTGCCGTGCCGCGCTTGTTCCCAGCACTTCCACCCCACATTTCAAAGCCAAAATGTTCGAGGTTTAGGCTCAAATCCCCCCCCCCCCCCGAAACGCACGGCGTTCCGCGAAAGCCCAGTGCCCAATTTGGTGGAGCCGTCAGAAATAGAACAGCAAAACGAAAGGCAGGCGATTACCTATATACGCTACCGAGACTGAGAGTTGCATCACACTGACGTTCGATCAGTTGTCAGCTGTCGCTATGCCTTCAAAGCAGTGGATTTTCGAGAGATTTTACGACGAGATATCGAACAAGATGTGCGGAATATTTTACACTCGCCGGCTCGGGAAACGGGCTGCTCAGCGCAAAAATTTGACACGGTACACATAGAAAAGACGAGGACCAGCGCTGGTCCGCGTCTTTTCTATGTGTACCGTGTCAACTTTTTTTGCGCTGAGCAGTTTAATAATGGAATACCAACTAGCCCAATCCCACACTTTGCTTCGGGAACGGACACTTACTCGTGCAAAAGATAATTGTAGTTGACGAGCAGTTTAACTGCGTAGTGAACGGCTACAGCACGAAACGCAAACGGCTGCCGTACAGTGTAAGAAGTGCTGCGGGCATGGAACGTCTGCTCGGTGAAGTTGAATACTGACTACTCTTCTAGCGACAGAGTACGCGCGAATTGCTCTGTGCTCACATCACGGCCGACCTGTTCGAATTGTTTAAGGCACCGTACAAGGATGCGACGTAGAAAGATGAGACACCGAAAATACAACTATCCGCTGCAAAAATTGCTCAGAGACGACATCTATTCGATGTAATCGCACACTGAGATTTCATTTACCGAGTTCTCGTAAAATTTTCCGATTTTGGGTCAGTATCCCTTTAACCGTCGCGAAAACGTGTCTTGTAAACATTGCAAAGCATTGGTGTTGTTTTTGGAGAAAGCTTTTTTCAATAAATTGTAGAAACATGAGTACTGTTTTTTTAGAACGTTTTTGTATCTCGAGTAAGTACGCTTCTTTGTACACTATAAAGGCTTTTACAAACGTGTTGGGTCGTTCTAGGTCTAGATAAGACGGCAGCGGCTAAAATTGTGGTCGTAGTTATAAAAATTACGCTGAAAACCCTCATTCGTTTAGAAACTCCTATGCTTGGAAGTTAAGCGCATGTAGACAGCTCAAATATTGTCACAGGGTCGTGACGTCGACGAAGGCAGCAGTCAGCAGGGTCCGAGATGAACTCTTTATTTGGCCGAACTTGTGGCCGTGAAACTGAAAGTCAAACTACAGCAACACACTGATAGCGGCGAACAAAGCGTCGACCGTCGGTCAACTGACAAGCGGTCAAGCGCGTCGGCTTTTATACAGGCGCTATCGAACTTTCCAGCGATATCTCTGGTGGCGGCATTATCTCTCGACAAAGCTGGAACATTCGCGTGCAGCGCGCAATCTTACCAAAACGATCTACTACAATTGCGAAGCTTCTCGAACACTGCTTCGTCAAAAGCGTCGAGCGTTGATAACTGTCTTTGCTGGTCAAACCGAATACATCAAAATGAAACAAGAAGTGGGGCGTGGCAATATAGACCGAACATCGATTCTTAGCCAATCAATGAACAACGGACGCGGCCCAATGCATACAGACGACCTTATGCATATCCACCTAAGTATCCACCTAACTAGTACAATAAGAAAGTTGCCGCGCAGTTGCCGCGAGCAAATGCGCGGCGGACCGCAGCGTTATGCCGTGGCAGCAGACGACGCGCCGATAGTGGCGCAAGACGGAACTGCAGCGCCGCTAGTTCTCGCGACCGCCGTTCGGACCAACCTCTACCGCTGGCGGAGATACGGAGCTTTGAAACTGAGTTGTTCTAGTAACGTTGGTCCGTACGTCGTACGCGAACTTATACGGACGGAATACGCCAAGCTGTTTTTTTGCATCCTCATTTGGGTGTTCGCAGGCAGCAGATGTTTGATTAATGTAGGATTTGTCAGTCTGGTAATACGCACTGTTTTACAGCTGTAATGACATCACAACAACAGCCGCTTTTGATGGCATAGTTGTACGCTACCACCTCCGCCTCCGGTGTGCGTAAGCAATGCAACAAGTAACGCGATTCATTATTGGGGGAATTGTCTCACTTAAGCCAATGGCAATGCTATATATTTACCTTTGCTTATTATCTCCTTGATATGTAATAAACCATATAACGTACTAAATAAAGAAACTGAAAACAATGTGCTACGAATACACTGACTCTTTTTTATGCAGCAAATTTAGTTGGCTTGTGTTGAAGCCACAGCAGAACAATGCAATGGTGGGACTAAACTTCAGAATTTTTTTTCTCGACTAAAACAAAATCTACTTTGATTAAACTTTGTCTGGGCAAAGTCGTTCTGATTCTCAATTGTATACCCCTTTCTGCTTATTTTTTCTTGGACCATCTTTAGGTTCTACAGACGTGTCGGCATAGGCCGAAATAGCGCTTTTACCATGTTCACGATTTTATTTTACAGCCTACGCACCGCGTGCACGCGAAACAAAAACTTAAGGAGTAAGCACGTTTTATGAAAAGCTCGTTAAAATTATTAGTGCATTTGATCTACAACCGTCTTTTGTTAAAAAATTTCTGATAATGCTACACCTTACTGAAATTACACGGGTCCGTTGTGTGGTGCCGACAACGGCACCACACAACGGCCCCGTACATCATAGAAAGAAGGACGACGTTGGCGCGGCACAGCACGTGGAAATCGGACGGGAACCAATCGGATGGTGGCACGGCAGACGGAGGAAGACGACAACGGGCTCGAATGCGAACAGTCGGACTCGGAGAGTCCGGAAGAAGAACACGCTGGTGTCAGGGTCCGTGTCGTCGCGTTGCGGACTCGAACACGAAGGGCCCGACAGCGTCGAAGGCTCTTCAGACGTCCTCGGAAGTGGGCGTTCGTGGGTACGAGGCGTTCCCGCTGTCCGACCAGCTGGTTCCGGTTAGAAGCTTCATCAAATGGGAAAAGAGACCGTCGGCGGCGGCGACAACACTAAGTATTGCGAGAACAAAAACATATGCGGCTTCATCGTGACGTGAGAGATCACGGAAATTTGTGACCTCGTTATGTTACATGACGTGACGTCAGATGACCACATGTCAACGCCGCGAATGTGGTGTACATATCCGGAGGGTAAAAACACGTTAGCTGCAGAAAGCATTGGCTGTGGAGGAGAAGGAGAGGTCAGTACAGCCGACTAAGAAGAAAATGATCAGGAAGGAGATGGCCTTCGTCTTCATGTGCACCTTGTGCCGGACTCACATTCGCAGTCAGCACTGCATCAAGGGAAATATCGTCGATCATTCACACACACATGAATACACATTAGCGGCAGTCGAGGCGTAAGCAGTCACTCATCCACGGCGTTCAGATTGGGTGGACCTTCGGACATCAAAGGGTACACGTAACCGTTTCCCGGTGCTGGAGGTAGGTAGTTCGCTACACACCAAGGTGTCCTTGCACGTGCCGCACATTCGAACCCCAGCTGGATCACCGAGACCCGGATGATACCCTCAAATCACGTCGGACGCCTTGCCGCGCAGATCATCCGAGCGATCGCCCGACAGCGTGGACACACGATTTTCGAACCGAAGTCGATTCCATACCTAGGCTGTAATGCAAGGCAGATATATACAGTTCGTCTCTGTAGTGTGGCGTTGAGATTCCCATTGTTCTTATAGGTACTAATATGAATATAAACTGTAGAGGCTTACGATACGTATGTTGTGCGACATATTGTTCTATTGTGTGCGCAGATGCTTATATTGTATATGTTGGTTTTTCTGCAGTGAGTGTTGGGTGTTCACGGACGAATCAGTGAGACATATAAAGGTTTGCTTTAAAACAGGAAAGAAGCCTTGGAGATCCGGCGCGACAGCGACGTTCCAGGGAAGGTCGCAACGCAGAACATGCACAGGAATTACAAGAGCGTGATACAGGACGTCGTTGAGAAGAAAGAACGCACCATCTGTTTTTCTTGTCATGCTTACCTAACATAGTGCTGTCACGACAGCAGTGCTGCATTTCGCGGTTGGTTTGTCTGTGCTACTGGCAATTAAACCAAACGACGAAGAAACATCAAGTGTTTAGTAGCAAGCGCTTCCGCATCATTCACACGAATGCATGAGGAGATTCTGAGTGGAATTTTCTTACACCTCCTTGCTAACTTTCGAAACCATGGAGACCTTCTATGTGCTGCACAGAAGATAATACACGAGCGCTTCCACTGAAACCTATAATCCTTAAGAAACCCCCAAATGATATCACAATTGTGAGTAATTTTTCTTTACGTTTGATTGCTGTAACGCTCATTCTCGCTTTATTCTTACATAATATTTGTTGGTATTCGAATAGGCATGCGGTATGACGCACCACCTGTCGCAAACGATGTTCGTTAGCAAACACACCGCATGACCTCCGCGATCATCTGCAGCGGCGTCACGGCGTGCTGCCACAGGTAACCGGGTAGGCTGCGCATGGGCATTTTTATGCTGCCGTGTTTTAACAAATAGGGCTATTCAGATATCGGCCACGCTGGAGCGCTAAGGTAGCGATCCAGTGTGGCCCTGGCCCATTCAACCCGACAACTCGGCCAAAGCACGTAATATTTATAGATATTTTTAGCCACACGTGTGTAGGGACTTCACGTAAGCAAACGTGAGAAGTCTGCGTACTTTTGGTGTGCGCCATCTGAAACACTTTTAGCAACACGTACGCGACGCGCGCCAAAAGGGACCACGCAACTCTATCCAGAGCCTCCGAGATTGCGCGCCGGCAGAGAAAGTTGCCCGCGTGCAATCATGGGTGCTGTGCTCCATCTCTCGCTAAATAACGAACCAGCGAAAACTTCTTCGTGATCTCCCGAAATCTCCCGCGTTAGCCTTACGTTTGTGAGGCCAACGCATGGACGTTAGACTCTGCGCATGTGCAGTGCTTATACGTAGATGCTCTACGTACGCAGAGTCTCTACGTGTGTGCGTGGAACCAAAACTGTCTACTAGCCCGGCAGCGCTGGAACGCAATCACCGTCGCAAGCGCTGCTGCTGTGCAGGACACGCGCGCCTCGCTTAGGAAGTTTGGCGAGGCTCGTTGAATATACTCTCTCCCCATCAGAGCGAGCGTACAACGACGCTCCTCACGGCCCTAACAAGCACCTCTCAAGTGAGCCTTTCACTCGCCACTCTCGGTGAGGCGCAGCCCTTTCCACTTCCTACCAAGCCTCTCGCCTGACTCATCGCCTGACTCATCGGGGAACCTGCGTGGTTACCAGCTGTGCGCTCTGCGTGACGACTGCAGATTCCCAGCGGACATGGGCAGCCCCCAAACAGCTCCGCTTTTAAAAGTGCCATATCTTTCGAGGAATATACACACGTGAAATGACTGACTGCACGATCTCAACTTTGAACACATGACTTATGCCGTCTTATGTATGATGTGAGCATATGAACTTGAAGCGCAGAGCATGCATGAATAAAGACATAGCTAATTAGCACCAACTGCAGTGGACAAGGTGAAGACAAAAGACAGGACACGGCGCTAACGCCGCGTCATGTCTGTTGTATTCACCTTGTCCATTGTTTTTTGCTCTGTTTAATTTGTAGTCAACGCGCACCAACTAGCCCAACTCGCTTATCTAATACTACATCATGATTGATCTTTTTAAATAAACGCTTGTTGGATGTTTAGCGCCAGTCCTGTCGAACGTGTTTCCTTCGTGTTCGTCGTTTCCGCTTTTTATGAACGCTGTAAATATACACCAACTCGCAGAAATGAAGGTATTGTTGCTTTCGTCTCCCTTCTAGCGTTCGTCAGCGTTGCGTGTGCCCCACTCGAATGCTCCCCCTCAGATAACCGCTACGCTTGCATGTCATATTCTTTCGTACGAAGTGACATATGTGAAGCTTCGAAGTGTTACAATTGGGCTAAAACCACGATATCACAAGTTATATTCGTATTCTGATAATATAGCTTAATGCTTCTTTAGTGATGTCGTCTTGTAGTTTCGTAAATTGATGCATACATGTGGTCTAGAATGATATTTAAGAAACAAATAACACAGAAACCTTGCGCTCCTCCTGTTGCCGAAAATAAAGAGTTTTACCTGGAAACTCGCGTACGGTTGGCTCCAACCACAGTGCGTTGCCTGCGCCGACGTTTCTCTCGTAAATTCCGCCTCTTAGTGAGAGCTTACCGCTCTCTCATAGCAGAGTACAATCGATCAAACATATTTTTTTATAGGGAAGGGGAAGTAAATGACACCCTACGTCGTTCAGCACTTGCTCTACACACAAGAATTTCACCTTGTTTGCCTATCACTCAGAAACAGCAGCGTAAAGTTCTTTTATAGTACATTAAAGAATACTCTCAATAATTTGGATATATTTTTAAACACATCCAACGTTTTGTCGATAGTGCTCTATCAGCTTTTCGGGATACCTTATCGCTCTTCCACAGTTGATTACATTGCATTCCAAATCATCGCACCCTTTTTTCAATGCGAAGTACATCGGTGCCAAGAAAACGCACTCGGTATCTATCTATCTATCTATCGATTCTATCTATCTATCTATTATCTATCTATTCATCTATCTATCTATCTATCTATCTATCTATCCATCTATCTATCTATCTCTATCTATCTCGATCTATCTATCTATCTATCTATCTATCTATCTATCTATCTATCCTTCATCTATCTATCATCTCTATCTATCTATCTATCTATCTATCTATCTATCTATCTATCTATCTATCTATCTAATTTGTCTAAACGCCTACGCCGGGACGCTCTCGTAGTGGTCCCCTTAACTTCGTATCTACGAAAGTTAGCATAGGAGAAAATGAGTGTGCGACAAGCACGATAAAGAGCTCATGGCGTGAATACCGCAACATACTTGTCGTATACGTCATGAAGCCCTTTCCCTCAGTTAAGTGCGGCGCATGGCCGTATACCACGGCCAGGAAATGCGGGTATGCGCCACCGGTGATTACCGGCATTTATCTAACCCAACAACAGCGAGAATATACTTTAAAAATGTTAACGTGATAGCGTCAAAGAACCAATGTCACATAAAATGTATTGCCCTCGTCTACAGCATGGACAAAAGAAATGGACAAAAGAAATAAAAGACACCGTTCGAGCCAGCTTCTAACCAAGGCATTATGCGTGGTACTGTTGCTAACCAAAGCATTATGCGTGGCAGTCAAATATTCTACCACAGAGGCACACTAGTGCTTGAGGCTGCGCCGTAAAAAAACGCCAGGCCCACGCTGAAACCGCAGCACAGTCACAGCGAAAGCTGGAAGAGCGGCGTTTCTAGAGCCCGTTAAGCTCTCTTGAGGCTACAATACAAGTACACTAGAAAGGTACCCACTACGCCATAAATCACAATTTTTGTGAAAGTGGGAAGCACCTACTAAGCCATTATTCGTCATTCTGCGGAGAAGCGAGGCACCAGCTACACGTCTGTAAGGCATTATGTTCATTTTGTTGACGCGACGACTGATGACGATGGAAGAATTATGGCTCAGCCCTTTGTAATAGGTTGGGATCTTTAAACGACCCACCAGTTATGTAATTTGCATTGGGTGACGCCCGGTCACTATTTCCCTCTCCCGTCATGCTGTATAACATACGCTGACGTGGGAGAGAGAC
This sequence comes from Rhipicephalus sanguineus, assembly GCF_013339695.2. NCBI lineage: Eukaryota > Metazoa > Arthropoda > Arachnida > Ixodida > Ixodidae > Rhipicephalus > Rhipicephalus sanguineus. The sequence continues at coordinate 79,483,016 of NC_051185.1, forward strand.
GGGGGGGTTGGTGGCGAAGAACTTTACTGAGACCCCGAGGAAATGAATCATGCGCTTATGGGCTTCCTTGGCATTTGCGAGGAAACCACTACGCTATAAAGCATTGTCATTTTACTGAGACCCCGAGGAAGTGGATCATGCGCTTATGGGCTTCCTTGGCAACCAATAGAAGTGCACTTGCGAGGAACCCACTACGCTATAAATCATTGTAATTTTTGAGAAGTAGGACAGCAGGCACTGTGCCATTTTTCGTCATTCTACGGAGAGCGTTGGTAAAAGGCCCTATACATGTGTCATGTCAGGGCAACATCATTTGTGCTTGCAGGGTTAACAGTACGCTTTATAACAACGAAATTAACAATAAGTGTGTACTCTGCTGATTCAGCAGGCTATAGTTAAGCGTTCCTTCACTCTGGAGGATATACAGCCGCCGATTTTTTACAGCGAAAGCTATTATGAGATCATTTCACCGGCCGTTTTTGGCGCCGTAGTTGTCCGCCGCCGGTGTCCGTAACCAGTATCGCTCGAATTTAAAAAAAACGAAATAAGAAAAAAATTCCAGGATGGAACGAGGTTCGAACCTGGGCCCTCTGCGTGGGAGCCCAGTATTCAACCTCTGATCCATGCCGGTGCTTGAAACTGCTTTGCAAAAAGGTCCTATACAGGCTTCATGTCGAGAAAGAACCACATTAACATGTGCAATATAGCGTCGTAGAAGAGTAAAATAGGCGCCAAGCGTCGCACAACGCAAATTCTGCAACCAGGCGTCACAGAATGCGAAATGCGCAACGAGAAGGTTGTTCAATGCTTCCAACCCATTACAAGGGGCTCATGCCATAATTCTTCATCGTCATCAGGCACAGCATCAACAAAGTGCGCATATGCCTTACATGCGTTTATCAGGTACCACGGCTCTCCGTAGAATGACGAAAAATGGCATCATGCCTTCTGCCCTACTTCTCAAAAATTACAATGATGTATAGCATAGTGGGTTCCTCGCAAGTGCACTTGCATTGGTTGCCAAGGAAGCCCATAAGCGCATGATCCATTTCCTCGTGGTCTCAGTAAAGTTCTTCGCCGCCCCCTCTCTCCCACGTCAACGTATGTTATACAGCATGGCGAGAGAGGGACATAGCGACCGGGCGTCACCTAATGCAAATTACATACCGGGTGGGCGGTTTAAAGCTTCCAACCCATTACAAAGGGTTGAGGCATCATTCTTTATCGTCATCAGCAGTCGCGTCAAGAAAGTGCACATGATGCTTACAGACGTGTAGCTGGTGCCTCGCTTCTCCGCAGAATGACAGATACTGGCTTAGTAAGTGCTTCCCAACTTCACAAAAATTGTGATTTATGGCGTAGTGGGTACCTTGCTAGTGTACTTGTATTAGTAGCCCCAAGAGAGCTTACAACGGGCTCTAGAAACGCCGCTCTTCCAGCTTTCGCTGTGACTGTGCTGCGATTTCAGCGCAGGCCTGGCGTTTTTTTTAACCTGAACGCGCGCGCATCGACAGCTGAGTTGATAAACACCGTCCAACGGAGCACAGCCGCGAAATGAACGAGAATACGAGCATGCACGCTATAAGTAGTGCTGCGCAGCTGTCATCTGCGCAGCACTACGTTTCCTGCAACCGCTTCCCGCAACCGTTTCCCGCAACCGGACACGAGCCCCGCTTCTTTTGAGCACCCCTAACGTCATTCTTCTGTTCTTGTCTGAAAGCTGCGATCAAGTTATAAAGAAAAGCTCAAGTGGTCGTGCCTCAGGTGGATGGGATGTGATAACACCCGCTAATTATAATACGTGCGTATCAGCATTTCTAAACCGGAGCTGTAAGCTTTTCGTTATGCCGTGTTGAGTCGACGAGTGGCTATCATCATCAAAGGCCGGCGCGTGCTCTGGCACTCTTCGTGCTCTTCTCCACGGTCTTAGTCAGTATTCATGCTTAGTCAAGCCAAATAAGCCAAGCTATGTGCAGATCAAGCTAGTTAAGACTACTAATTTTGGTCATTGTAATGACGCCTTTGCTGACAAAGGGAGCTCTAAATAATACCGTGATAATGTAAACCGTGTTAACCTTTCAGCCCTGGATTTTTTATTTTGGTCGGGGCTCTTTTTCTGCGTGTTTTCCTAATAATTATGACCTTAGAAGACCAAAACGAAAATTGAGCCAGTGGTGCATGTATAATGGATTTACAGACATGACGTCAAATTAGGTCATCAGGGCTCAGCGGTTTGCGCATGAGAAAAATTTCATCTTTTTTCCTGCTATTCACTAGAGCACACAAAATGTGAACCACGTCTCATTTTTAAGCGTGATACTCATTGAAACAGCTTCGGTACGTCGATCCCAAAATGGCGCTTAGCCGCCTCAGCGACACGCCTCGACGTCACCCATGACTTCGGTCAAGCTTCTCTTCTTTTGCGGTCCCAGCTCCGCAAGCATTCACAATTTGATGTCAATCGCAGTGGGGATGGTTGAAGAAGTATTCCCCCACCGAATCGGCAGTTTTGGTTTCATTTCCAAGGTGCTAGGGCAAGGTTGTGTGATGGTGTCAATTGACACCGCCAGGGCCGAAAGGGTTAATTATAAAATACTATTTAGTTCAGCGGTCTATTTAGTTTAAAGGGGTCATGAAGCACCCTTGGGCTGATTGAAAAAAAACACATCCTGCGGAAAGCTGACCACGGCTATGAACTGCCTGCCAAATATTACAGTCGTGCGCGCCGCGTAATGGCCACAAGCGGAGCGCGAAGTTGCCGTTTCCCAGGCACCTCTTTCAAACAGAGGTCGGTTCTCACTCTCGTCGGTGGGAGGGGCGTCTGTCCGCTGTACAGCACGAGCAAGAGACATAGCATGCTTATTGGCCGATAGCCGACGTAAATCGGAGAGCGGCGTTCGGATCAAATGCGCTTCTTGCCGCGGGGCGGGTTGCACCACTTGCGGCGCCGCGCACTCCTCAGACACGGTAGCCGCACTCGCGCAAGCGAATACACAGCGGGAGAGCGATCGCGTTTCATGACGCGCGGGCCACGTAATTTCTTTCCCCCATTCATCCCTCCCTGTCTAGCTTCCAGTGCGCTCGCCGGCACGAGAAATGAGGGAAAGCGCTGGGAGCGTGCGCCAAACCCCGTAACTCCGCTGATTCTTGACGGATTCGAGAAATTTTTGCGGCAATCGATTCGGGAGGCAGTACACTCCGATACTGAGGCCATTTAGATCATTATTGGAAAAGTGGTTCATGACCCTTAAGACC
>NC_051185.1:79486370-79515563 GCF_013339695.2 Rhipicephalus sanguineus
ATTAATGGTTTACGACGATCTTACGTCAATTATTAGGTGCATCAGGGCTCAGGCTGTGTTGCGCAATTGAGAAAATTTCATCTTTTTCCTGCTATTCACTAGAGCACACAAAATGTGAACCACGTCTCATTTTTCAGCGTGATACTCATTGAAACAGCTTCGGTACGTCGATCCCAAAATGGCGCTTAGCCGCCTCAGCTGACCCGCCTCGACGTCACCCATGACTTCGGTCAAGCTTCTTCTTCTTGCGGCTCCCAGCTCCGCAAGCATGTCACAATTTTGATGTCAATCGCAGTGGGGATGGTTGAAGAAGTATTCCCCCAAGAATCGGCAGTTTTGGTTTCATTTCCAAGGTGCTAGGGCAAGTTTTGTGTGATGGTGTCAATTGACACCGCCAGGGCCGAAAGGGTTAATTATAAACATACTATTTAGTTCAGCGGTCTATTTAGTTTAAAGGGGTCATGAAGCACCCCTTGGGCTGATTGAAAAAACACATCCTGCGGAAAGCTGACACGGCTATGAACTGCTCTGCCAAATATTACAGTCGTGCGCGCCGCGTAATGGCCACAAGCGGAGCGCGAAGTTGCCGTTTCCCCAGGCACCCTCTTTTCAAACAGAGGCCGGTTCTCACTCTCGTCGGTGGGCGGGGCGTCTGTCCGCTGTACGTAGCAAGAGACATAGCATGCTTATTGGCCGATAGCCGACGTAAATCGAGAGCGGCGTTCGGATCAAATGCGCTTCTTGCCGCGGGGTGCCACCACTTGCCGGCGCCGCACTCCTCAGTACACGGTAGCCGCACTCGCGCAAGCGAATCACAGCGGGAGAGCGATCGCGTTTCATGACGCGCGCTGGCGTAATTTCTTTCCCCCATGCCATCCCTCCCTGTCTAGCTTCCAGTGCGCTCGCCGGCACGAGAAATGAGAGAAAGCGCTGGGAGCGTGCGCCAAACCCCCGTAACTCCGCTGATTCTTGACGGATTCGAGAAATTTTTGCGGCAATCGATTCGGGAGGCAGTACACTCCGATACTGAGGCCATTAGATCATTACTTGGAAAAGTGGTTCATGACCCTTAAGACCTCTTGAATTAACATATTACTCATCAGGATCATACTAAGACAATGATAATTAGCAATTGCTTATTAGCAGGGTATTCATTATGAAGCCCCAACGTGCAAGGTCATAATTAGTATGATGTTATTAGAAGTTTTAATAGTGTGGTCCTAATTAGCAAGGTTTTGATCACCATTGCTCTAAGTAACGAGTCATAATAAGGTAGGAATAATTAGCAAGGACTAACTATATCACCCTAATGAGCGATGTCCATCATTAGCGAGGTTATTATTAGCATGGTATTATTAGCGTGATAGTGCGTGAGGAAAATATGGTGTACCATGCCGTGCCATGCTGGAGAGCTGCGTCAAACACCGTCATTATTCCAGGAAGCAGTGGCAACTATGATGAACATAATGTGAAAGATCATTGTAATGCAAATGGATAGCATGTTGGGCGAGCTGGTAATGCGTGATGGAGCAATGTAACGATCATCAGACAGGATCGAATTTGTGCTGTACTTATCGTAATACACCCTTTGTGAGCACCTTTCACCTTTTCTTTATTTCTTATTAATTGACGGACAATAAATCAGTATTTTTGTGGGGAGTAGTCCAGCCCTTTGAGCTTTCCTTTTCAATGTTCGATTTGCTTGCAGTTCACTTATTGTAATGATCACAAAAAATGTTCAACAGTATATTGCTAAATTATTGGTAACTTCTGATGCGACTTTCACGGCTGAGAATCTTCAGTCGAGCACGAAGACAAGCAGAGTAACAAAGACAAGCATCCCACGGGTCAGTACATCCGTGGGATGTACCCACCCGAGGCCGCGGCTGCTACGCCATAACGTTTGCGCTGAAATTGCAGCTCCCTCGCATTTGTAATAAGGTTGAAAGTAAACATCATATGCGCTATGTAGGTACACGTTGAGAAAAACGCCCGTGAAATGCATGATGCAACCGAATCACATCGCCTGAACAGATGTACAATGTACTGTACTGCATGAACAATTTGCGGCTTGAGCCGTACATGGCTATCCTCTGCAAAGTGCAAAGGACAGCCATGTACTTAGATTTGCGGATCCCCCCACTACGGCGTCTCTGAAAATGATATCGTGGTTTTGCGACGTAAAACCCCAACAATTATCATTATTTGAGCCAAAAAGCTGTTTCCCAGCTCCCTCCTCCTGGCTGCGAGCATGCGGCGGCGCTAGTAGTGCCTCACAACGTCGCCTCCGAGATCAATGCCCACTGACCTCTCTGAGGCCGCGTTCACCGTAAGCGCTGTTTGAATGGCGGCAATGACGTCACGTCGGACGGCCTCGGAAGTGAAATTCGTTTAGGCGCTGAGGCCGTGGCCACTGGCGTCGCCGCTCTCCTCCTCTCACATTTCTCTTTCCTGACATGGCGCCGCGCTGCTACAGCGTGGTCATTGCGTGGTGATTGTGGCGGTGCTGATGCGGTCGATTTTTCTGCGTGCCGTTGTTGCCTGTTTTATGTTGAGCTCACTGAGTTAGGCGGAACTTCTTGAATCAATGTGACGCTCGGTACGCGTGCAACTACATGAGCAGCAGCCGCCAGCTTCCCAAGTACGATTGCTTTGTTGGTGATAGAGGTGTTTTAGTCTTGGAATACATCGTCTTCAAATGCGTCCGCGCATAATCGATGAACAGCGCCGGAATAGTTTCTCACAACGCGCGCTGTGGCATGGAGAATCGACGTGACAGTTCTTGCATATTGGGAATCTCACCACATTGCCTCTAGACCGACGGATTCCCGCAATCGGGGCTGTCAGCGGACGCCGACTCGTCGCGTTGACTGAAGACCGGCGGTCGTCGCAATGTTTATGCTGCCAGAATGTTTTCTCGAGAAAGGTAGGTGGCTGTGAATGCTACTCTGAGCACGTTATTGATGTACGCGTTACTGCCATTAAATTATATAATATCGCGGTGCTGAGCGTTCTTGCAGCTGTGTTGAACCTGGTGCTGCAAGACGTTTGTGAAGAGCTTAACCGCTACTGTTAAAAAGTGTCCGTATGTGATAGACGGACGAACTACCCGCCGTAAAACTGAAAGCATAGCCCCTTCAGTCACGAATTATGATGCACTGTCTCCAAATGCGTCAAATTCGCATGGCATAGTTCGAAGGCACTCAGTATTACGTTCCAAGAAAGAAAATGAAGGAATGTGTTGTTTTTTGTGAGTTTCAGTAATTAACGTTAATTTGCGTGTAACTAATTCGCTCATTATTCTTCCAACACTCAGCTTCAATAATTGCATAAAAAGAATCAACTATTAGGTCCGAAATGCAAGCACAGCTTGTTTTTTGGTTGTATTCGTTTCGAGCGGAGAAAAAAAAATTTCTTGTCGTTGGTCCTGGAACGCGGCACGTCGAATGATCGTCTAACATGATGAAGTCTCCAGCAAAGTGATCCTCTGCAGCAATACACTGCAGAATGATGCTAAATGACCGCTACTTGTCCACTCAGGAAGCCTGCACGAATGGGCAGACTGAGTTTGTTTCACGCCATTTGAAGAAAAACGCGGCGTGTGACGCGCCTCCGAAGTTCGCGTACACAATTGTGTACGCCGTGACTGAAGGGGATAGATAAAATTTTCGCCTGAAAGGCGCTCGTCTTACACAGGTATTTAGCAACCGTCAATGCACTTGGAATAACCGAACTAAGAAAAAAAATTATTGCTACAGCCACCGGGTTGTGCTGTGATTGGGAATCGGTGATGCGCAATAAGTTTTATTTGCCGATGTTTGTTTAGCGCTTATTTTGTGTCATTGGTGAAGCAATACTGGCACCCTTGTGCACTGAGAAATTTGTATGTCGGAAATACCGGGAATTTTCCACAATCCGCCCCTGAACGATGACCTCATGTTGAGGTGGGCTTCGGGTGAATAGGGGGCGGGAGGAGGGGCGTCGGCACTGCACCAGGGGGATGAAACTTCGCGGTTTTTCTGTCCCATGACCGCAGCGATCCTAATGTTTGGGGGCTGTACTACCTACGAGCATAAATGAACGTTGCTGTTCCGTTTTATATTTATTACCAGGTTACTTATTAACTCCGCAGTTTCTAAAACGCAAGTGAACCTAAAGAATGCAGTTCGAGATTGCGAAAATACGAGCGCCACCCGGAGTGGAAAACGGTATCTGCGCCGTCCTATCTCTCGCGGCGAAAAGGGGTGTTTCTTATCGCGCGCCCATGTAGGCTACGGCCTACGGTGTCCCAGAGGCCGCTTTCACTACCGTAAAGTTTGTTTCAGCGAAACTGGAGAAATCCTTGCAAGCTTAATTCATCGAAACAGACGCATGAATGGATTCTCGCAGTCATCACAAATCTTCTGTGCTGAGTGGTATCGAAATTCTTCACGCCACACCGGCATAAAATTCTTTCGGATACCGGCGGATGAAAGGTACGATCTGCATGCTGCTCGTTTTGTTTTTCTACGCTTGTACGGCATATCAGGACGTGGTTGCAGCAGTAGCGTAAAATATTCAAATTGTGTTTTTACTGTATGAATGGTACGTTTAGGCAATAAAACATACAAACTCTGCTCTTTATTCTTGTCTAATTTATGTGTACACGTGAACAAAACAAAGTCTTACTTAGAATGAATGGTGCAAAAATAGGTGGATGGGCAAACCTTCATCAATCAGAACACCACGATTGCCGTTTTTATCATGTGGCGGGATGCGCAAAAGGAAGAAGGTCACGCGCTTGCCATCTGAATACCTTCCATTTGCTTAATTTGGCTTGCTGGTGCATACCAATTGAATATGGCGCTAAATCGCCCCCCCTCCCCCCCCCCCTCCGGATCCTCAGTCCTCATCGAGATGGCGTCCCCCAGTGCGTGTCTGCAATGCGCCGCCATGTTTTAGTACCTCCCCAAACACCAGGCGTTCGTCCGGCGCTGCGAGCGAATATCGCGTTCCATGGATGGTTTAGGAAGTTTCACTCCCCTGACTGCACTGCGAGCGGAAACTGGCCAGCTGTGTATCCCCGTTGGCCGACGGCGGGCATCGTCCACCGTTTATTTGGTTTGCCGCTGCAACGTTCGAAAGTTTAGGCTGCGGTTTCATTATGTCTTTTTTTTTCCTGCTGCCCGTGGGCTAACAGATCGCGCGTTTATTTTGCGAGGGAAAAGTTATCTGCCGACAGAACTAGCCCGCTTGTGGCTTTAACGAGATTTCTTTCAAGAGCTGCCATCAGCTAGAGCTGCCGGCCTGTTGTGAGGGCGAGTTGTTGTGAGGGCATGGAATACCGACACTGTTCCCTTTACGGCAGCTCGCGATAAAAAATAACAGCCGATAATATGTGACCAGCTGCAGGGATTTGTAGTGTGACCGTACTGTATTATGTAACGCACGTTTAAACTACGCGAAGACCACACGTTAGAACATAGAAACACACACACCGTGCGCTTCGTGCGTGTGTTTATTTATGTGTTCTAACGTGTTGCCGACGCCCTGTTTAATTTCCGCTGTGTCTATGAACCAGCTAGCCCAACAACATGTCAAGCAATCGACGACAGGCCTCTCACGTGGGTGATGTTATCGCATCCTGCAGCTGACCATCTCCGTGCGACAGAGAGGGCCAGCTTGTTTCACCTCTGCTTGAGCGCTCGCGAGCTTTTATCGCGGCTACAACATGCGACGCCTGGAGCGATGTTATCAATTTGGACTTTATGCGGAACGTGACGGTGACGGTGAAGACCTGTCCAAAGTGTCCTTATAATTGTTGTCGCAATAAAACATATACAGAAACTGAGGAAGCGGGCCCACCTTTTTTCTGGAGAGTTGCTTTGTCTCCGTTGTAAAGAGTCTGTTCTTCGGAAGCATAACATAACCCAACGCCTTTTCCATTGCTTTCGTTCTCGCCTTCACATCCCTTCTTACAGCAGATATCTCCTCGCCGCCCGTTGATTGAGATGACATAAGGCCCATTCCTTATGCCAGAACTCAGAGGTTTCTTGGCGTAATCATCGACAGGGACCTATGTTGGAGCCCGCACGTGGCCTACCTGAAGCAGCGCCTGACAGCAATTTCCCAGTTATTCAAGTTCTTGGCAGGAAAGACGGGGGGGATGTCAGTAGACGCAATGCTGGAACTCTACAGAGCGCTCTTTCTCGGTTTTCTTAGATATAGCCTGCCCGTGCTGAGTAATACTTGTAAGACCAATATTCGTGTTCTGCAGGCAGTACAAGCTCAAGCACTCAGAGCGTGCCTTGGTTTGCCCAGATGTACGTCAATAGAGGCAACTATTGCGATTGCTCGTGACCATCCAATGCAAACTCACATTACGGTGGAAGTCCTGAGAACGCACATCATACATTTTGCACGTGCTCCCTGTCATCACCTTGCAACACTGCCTTCAGAGAGGCGCCACGCATCATTTTCTAAAGCTATCGTCAAGTACAACGACAAACTTCCCTCGGGCTTCACCACTGCATCTAAACCACCGATGCCCCCTTGGTGTTTTATTCGACCCACAGTTGAACTCAGTGTACCAGGGATCCGGAAAAAATCTGAGCTGTCGTCACCTGTGTTGAAACAACTGTCTCTGCTTCTTTTGTACGAGAAGTATGCGGACAGTGTACATATATATACAGATGGTTCCACAAACATCCAGTGTTCGTCCGGTGCGGTGGTTGTCCCAGCAAGAGCTATTACCATCAGCTTTAGGACCGACCACTCCACGACGTCGACAGCTGCGGAACTAGCTGCTCTGCGCGCTGTACTTTGTTTGGTTAATCGGGAACCACCTCAACATTGGTCTATCTTCAGCGACTCAAAGGCAGCCCTACAATCTATGCTATCTGCTCTGCGTCGCGGGCCATATGAACAGCTCGTATTTGAAATTCGAGGCCTTCTCCACACTTCATATGAGAAAGGGCACCACGTGACGTTTCAATGGCTGCCAAGTCACTGCGGCGTCATAGGGAACGAACAGGCCGATAATGCCGCTCGGACAGCTCATGAAAGCACACAGGAAGATACCATCCCACTTTCAAGGTCTGACGCTGCCAGCAGTCTTCAAGGCATTGGACAGGAGATCACGCTCGCTCTATGGTGCCCACCAAGCAGCCAAACCAACCGGACTAATCGTCAACGCCACCTGTCCTCTTTGATGCATATCTGTATGCCAACTGGACTCCGCCGAAGAGAGGCCACACTGCTTTATCGCTTGTGGCTAGGGGTGGCATTTACGAAATCCTATTCCTTTCGAATTGGAATGGCCGACAACGCTCTCTGCGATGCCTGTCGTTGCGAGGAGACGCTACACCACGTCCTGTGCGACTGTCCGGTATATAATGCTCAGAGACAGTCATTGGCGTCCGTTCTAGCGCGCCTTGATAGTAGACCAATGTCTGTTCAAACAATACTTGCATGTTGTCAACAGAAGACATCACAACTGAAGGCGACGAAGGCACTGCTGAGGTTTTTGAGAGCGACGAACTTGGCCAAGCGCCTGTGACAGAAATGTCGCGTACCACGCAGAAGTGACCAACTACCACGCAAGAGTGACCGACTGTTTTTATGTGTGCTATGCTACCTATATGTGCTATGCTATGTTTCTATATGTGCTATTTTTCTATCTTTCTCTCTCTCTTTCCTCTCCATCTTTAAATCTCCCCCGCCCTGTCCCCATGTGTAGGGTAGCAAACCGGTTGTCCTATACTGGTTAACCTCCCTGCCTTTCCTTCTCTACTATTTCTTCTCTCTCCTCGCCACATATTTCTTCATAAAGCACGCGTGCAATGTCAGCACTAAGTGTTGAGCCTATCTAGATTTCGCGCTTTCGGCAACACCCTCTTATCTCCACTTGCGCCGTCGCAAACGCACAAATTGGAGAGAAATCAGTTGATTGAGCACGATAGTCGAGCGAGACAAGGATCAACGGGGGGAGGGGGCGACTGCATGGCAAATGAGGGTGGGAGACAATTTACAACTGAGATTTCTCGTGTGTGGTCTAATCCAGAGTGAGTGGCCTAATGATGTCACGCGAATAAGCGTTCTGGCGTCACGAAGTGCGCCAAAAAGATGAGATACGCCAAGAGAGAGTACCGCGCTCAGTTTTGTATTTTCATAGGCTGTTTTGGTGCCCTTTAAAACGACAGGGCAGGCAGACACAGACATGAGAGAGTAGTCAAGACACCACAAACCCCGCTAACAACTGAATAATCGTACAGCGGCGGAAAAGAAGGTAGACACCATCAATTATCTGCGCCTTCCTAGGACAGAGGCGATGCCTATTTATCAGGTGCGTGTGGTGGTCTACGTGAGAGATAATTGTTCACTCTCTTGACTTCTCTCTTGTGTCCGTGTTTTCGCGTCTCTTTTTATTATGAATACCTACAAACTAGCTGAGCATTTTTTTCATTTCCTTTACTTTTATACTCATTTATTGATTTACTGGAGTAAAAATGAAAGGAAGAAAGGGTACTACCGCATCGATATATAATGCTTATCTGTTTATTTATCTCCGCACAGTGTACTTGGTCCATGAATCTACGAATACGCTATCCAGCGAGTTGCGTCGTCGTCCTTTAAGGCTGGAGGACGCCGCAGCGTTGAGGTCAGGCAATATTTGTGAGACTTCTGGAGGAGAGAAAGATGCGACGGCTTCCGGGAACTATTCTCGATATGTCCCTCTAAAGGATTATTTCACGGTTCATTTAGGCAGAGCGCATTCAGTTACTCGAAAAAAGTCACAGTTTCGCCGCAACGGCGAAGCAATGAATGCGATAACATCAAATTGGAATGCAATGCGACGAACAGAAAGCAGCTCGAAATTTCCTGCACGTCACTCAAGCGAAAAGGATGTAACGTGAGTCACCGAATACAGTAAAATCAAAGATCGCAAAAAACACCAAGTGCACAGCTGCGCGTACGCGACTTATAATTCGTGCCCAATTCGACCTGCAATTGGAATCTCTGAGCGCCGCGAGTTCCTGTGCGCGGGCGAAGAACCATCACGACGTATCGACAGGTCGCTTAAGACTAAATGTACAAAAAATCAACTAGTTTCAAAATTCTAAGCAGAGGTGTCGGCATCTCCATTATGTGAAGTAAACCAATATATCACAATTTTTAACACGAAAGTGTTTATGCCAGGGTCCACCAAGACTTTCATGACGCATTTCCGTCACGGAAATACGTCAGCAAAATGAACGTCATCAGATGACAAAGAAAAAACTAGAAGTTCCGTTGACAGGAGTCGAACCCACGACCTCTAGGTCCGCGGCGATGGATGGAGGGCGTGTAGCCCACTGAGCTACCGCCAAACACATAGTGGAGCCTACATGAACGCGTCCTTTATTAAAGATGACAGTCTTTCTTGGGATACTTAAACGGAGAAATTTTGGTGTCTTTCTGTCTTTCTGTTTGTCGGCACGTCACTCGATTCAGCCACTCGGCCAAGGTTGAACCATTTGTTCAAGGGCCAACCATCTTGAACGGCTGACTAGGTTCATACTTGTATACATTGTCGATCAAAAATCAAACATTACGCATATCTGAGGCGCAACATCACTAGGTAAGTATTAGGTGGTGTGTTTCTTTAATAGATAATGCATACACACGTAATTCTAAAAACCCTAGTTTCTTAAGCTGCGCTGACAATGCGACTGCGCTGAAACTTGCCTTCCTCCATGCCCTCTGCACGAACTCATTGTTGTGTTTCGGTTTCCGTTCTGTATTGCACTGTACGAATGCCATGGGGCGCCGCTCTGGCATTCCTGTTTTACCCAGGCGACGTGTAAATAAAAAAGTGTGTGGAGAGTACTCGTTGAGTGCGGACGTTGCTTGTGCTTCAGCGCTTCGCGCCAAACCGCGTGTTCGGGCTGGCTGGTGTCCCCGCCGGTGGCGTTGGTCACCGCCGGTTTTCGCCTGCTGCTGCGCCGGGACTACCAGCCCGCAACACAGCACTCATGTTTGCCTATGTATTGCCAGATGGCGTCCATATCTCACGCAGCGCGTCTTCTATTCTCTTTAGACGACATTTGCAGCGAAGCACGCAGATACGCGGCCAATTTTTTTCACACTTTCATGCCACAGTGCTCTTGGATGGATGGATGGATGGATGGATGGATGGATGGATGGATGGATGGATGGATGGATGGATGGATGGATGGATGGATGCTATGAGCGTCCCCTTTATAACAGGTAGTGACATGTGTACCACCAGGCTCGAAAGCAAAAAAAAAAATCACAGCATATCCACGGGGTGAATGATGATGAGTGGGGCGAAGCTACGGAGGGAATCATCTGTAAACCGTGAAACTCTTCCGTGAAATGCGCGCAGTACATAATATAAAGAGTGTGAAACATCGTGTATATATTAAACATCAAACATTTATTGTACTGTTGGTTTACGTGGTCCCTTCATTATCACTTGTGATCGGTGAAATGCAAGGAAGAAGTCCGCTCCCGAGCGAAAGAGCGCCAAGAGCGACCGCATTCCCCGCTCGCCCTGTGCGAATTAAAGGCAAGGCTAGAGGGAAGACAGGACGCGCGTTCCACGACGCGAGGTCGGTAGCATGCCCAACGAAAGCCAACGGAACGCGATCGTGCAAGTGCTCCGGCTTCGCATCGCCTCATGGTTCCATTTAGCGTCCCGAAACCAAACATATTGCTCAAGGTGTGCCTTGCGTTTTTCGTAGAAATAATTTCTTTATCATGTACATTAAGACGAAAAGTTGAAAGCTCACTAGAGTGTATCGCCCGCAAAGTATGTCTTTTAGTGTGATTTAACTCTCGTACGGCAGGGTCCTCGCGCCGTTGCCGGTCCACCTTGCCCGTTGACGATCGGGCGAGGTGGCTAAATACAACTACTACACTTTAAGAAAAACATCTGGCGTTCTTTCGTTCTGCTTTTACAAAACATCTGGCGTCTTTCTTTGGTTTATTTCATCAATCAACGGCGTTTTGAACAAATTTTTTATTGTTTAATCACGTACAGGAGAAATCTCACCAGGCACTACCTTGGAGGTAAACAATGGCTGCTAATGGCAATGAGAGACAGAAGAAGTCGGCTTTTAGCTAACACTTACACTTCTACTTCTACTAACGTTTCCTACTGGAACATGCCAATGGCTGCTAATGGGGAATGAGAGACAGAAGAATTCGGCTTTTAGTTAACGCGCACGCTGCGAACTTTTTATTGTTCAACAACGCACAGGAGAAATCTCCCACCGGCACCACCTTGGAGGTCAAAGCGTAAGACTTGTTACTCACTACTACGACCACGACGAGGGACGAACGGGTGCCGCCTTAAGGAGCTTCGCCCCTAAAAGAGAAAAAAATTGGCAGATCCCACGTGCCGTGGGAATCGATGTTATGCGAAGCATGCGCGGGGTGGTGACTGTGGCGTAATTTTTCACATTGAGCGAAACATTACGGAACGACGCTAGAGAAATATGGAAGTGATATACGCACACTCATATGATGAAGAGTCGCATATCTATTATATAACGAGTTGTTTACAATTGGGTAGCGATGGCAACAGACACATGGGTGTTACCAACACCAGACGCGGTAAACTGATATGTAGTGCTTATATTCATCAATACTGGATAGCACGAATCCGAACAGGACAAAGAAGGAACACAGGCGCACAGGACAGGCGTAAGTCGCAAGTAAGCTTTATTCAGCAAAAGTTTCCTTAGATATATACACAGCCGAATGGCAGGCGCAGGCGCACTGCACGTGCGTTATAGTCACAGTTACAGTTATAATGCTTATACTTGTCCGTTGTGACGGAGAACGCACGCACGTTTCACGAACCCTTGTATACATGTAGAAGGGGTTCTTGAAAGTTCTCGAACAAGGTCATCATCACCGTGATCAATGAGCACCAGCAGCTGGACCGGAGTTGTTATTCGGATCCGTTCGTCATCGCGGTTACGAGGGGTCAAAGTGTAGATAAGTGCGAGGTATAGTACAGCTGGTGGAAATCCTGGATGCCTCTTACGATGAAATTATCTATATTGCCTCCTGTCGTGGACTTGGCAGCGAGGTCTTTTGATGCCCTCTTCACATCCAATCCGTCTTTCACGCAATATAAGGGCCAAGCATTTTTGAGTCTTGATAAATCAATGTTCAAAACACCGGTAATGATGAGAGGCCTGGTTCTCTCAGCAGATTTATTGTAGGAAGCATCGACGCCGGTTTTTGCGTAATCCCCGTGGTCCACGTTGCGGACCATGTGGACGAGTGGATGGTACTTGAGCGTCTTCCAGGGGTGTTCTGTCTTCGGTTTCCCCACTTTCCTTGCGTACGCCGCGGTGGTGTAGCGGTTAAGGTGCTCGGCTGCTGACCCGAAGGTCGCGGGTTCGATCCCGGCCGCGGCGGTCGCATTTGGATAGAGGCAAAATGCTAGATGCCCGTGTTCTGTGCGATCTCGGTACACGTTAAAGAATACCCAATGGTCAAAATTTCCGGAGCCATTCGCTATACGGCGTCTCCCATATCATATCGTGGTTTTCGGACGTAAAGCCCCAACAATCTTTATTGTTATCACTTTCCTTGCCTGTCAATGTGTGTGTTCGCGGTTACTGTGTTGGTTGAGACTCTGTATCACCTGTGGCGCATACCCGCATAACATTAACTCTGGTTTACGGGCATGTGCCACACGTGACTGAGAGAAAGGGTTTCAAGACGTACGCGACAGGTATGACCAGTGAATCCTGTTCGTGATACACTGATCTCCTGCTAGGCCAATTTTGGTATATTGCAAGTTATGGAGACGGCCAGGAGAGCGCCCAGACGTAGGCGGCTAGATAGATAGATAGATAGATAGATAGATAGATAGATAGATAGATAGATAGATAGATAGATAGATAGATAGATAGATACGTAGATAGAAACGGCCAAAGTGCCTGAGGTTCGCTAAGAAATGCTTCGCATTTAAAACTTCGTTGCCTCCGCAATTAGCTCCGGCAACGCACCGTTGCTATGACCGTCCCATTAGGCGCGTTTCCCATAGGAGAAGTGTAATTTCGTCAACGCTTGCCCAATCCTGGCTCATAGCATCCACCCATATGGAACAATAGCTCTCCGAAGCTCACCTGGCTGTCTCACCGCGTTCCCGCTCGCCATGTTAGAGTTAACGGCTGCAGGCTACAGGGAAGACACGACGCTCGTCGCGTTCCTCTTCGCGTTTCACGACGCTTTCAAGGAGCGCATATCGAATATCAGTGTTTACTATGTGCTTGTTGATGCTATCTTTGCGCTGAATTCACTATATGCGGTGGCCAGGTATATCTCGACAACTTCAGCTAGTGCTAGGGTTCAATCATGATTATGGGCTTCGGTACGATGGGTCATCGGTACGGAGACGTGCCACTACGCAGCAATGTCGGTGCGTCCACATCAAGCGGTGCTATATCTACCAAACAACAGTATACATTGTACAACTCTTATATACCAATGCGCTATAAACAATCAACTACTTCTATGACGACACGTATCACTTTCGTGTTTTACCGAGTCCTATGACGGAGGGATCAGCCATATTTTTAACACGAAAGTGTTTTATGCCGGGGTCCACCAAGACTTCAGTGACGTATTTCCGTCACGGAAATGACGTCGAAAAAATGTACACGATCCGATGACAAAGAAAAAAGAAGTTCCGTCAACGGGCATCGAACCCACTACCGCTCGGTCCGCAACAACAGATGCCGGGGCGCTATCCACTGCGCCACGGTCACAGACTGTAGAGGCGTTACAAATGCGCCTTTTACATCTACCACTCTCCCGGTCGGCGGGGTGGTTCTGCCCTCTGAGAGCGGCAAAGTAATTCATCATTGCTCTGTCCTCCGCGATTAGTACCTGCAACGCGTTACACGTTCGTCCCATTCGGCGCGTTTTCAATAGAAGTGCAATTTTGTCAATGCCTTAACACACCGCGAGGTGGCGACCTTAACGCAAGCGTCCTAAAAGCGTCGGCCTCGCTAATAGGATCAGGCTAATCAAAGCAAATATAGCTCTGCGACGCGCGCCTGCCTCACCTGGCTGTAACACCGCGTTCCCTGCCTACGCGCTCGCCCGGAGAAAAATTATGGCCGGGCTACCGGCGCGGCAAGACGCGCTTTACGTTTCCCTATAGTGCAGCCGTGGTGTTCATTTTAACATGCCGCACGATGGCGACCACGTTCTGCGTCCAATATGCGACAGTCTTCTGGCTATCACAACTCGTTCTCTGATTACGCTTTCACCGTTAACTACTACAGCTACCACAAGGGTTTGTTTAATCATTGGACATGGACGTTAGTCGTCGGCATGGATGTACCACCAGGCATCAAAGTGGGTGCATCCACGTTAAACGGTGCTATAGCTGCCAGACATCAATGTACATTGTAAAAGCTCTCTTATATCAACGTACAGTAAACATTCAGTTACTTCTATAAGGGCACGTTTTACTTTCGTGTTATTCCGATTCCTATGACGGAGGGATCAGCCATGTTTTTTGAAGATGTTTACTGTTTTGATTTCAAGGAAATGATGTTTAAATATATCGCTCTTGCACTGACCTAAGCTCCTGAGAAGGAGCGGGTACTTCCACTGCGATATTTTTGAATGCGCATGTATTTCTATGCCTAAACCCTGTGTCAACTAGAGAGAGGACGTGACTCGTGCTTGGCGTATTCCTTCCAATCAGCCCATAGCCTACGCAACGACAGAACCTCCCCGTCCGTCAGGTTAAACGAGTCGGTGCACAGAATTTAATAAGGTTTTCTAGGCGCGTTGTGAATATTGTACGTATTGTTTTCACTACCTATTAACCTTCTGTGGTGGCATGCCATCGCTCGAATACATTTTGCCAGCGTGAGTTGTTCCATGAATGCGGTACCGTGAAGAAATGATGAGAGTGGCTAACAGCTACTTTAGGCAGTTCTTACGTTGCGTGCGTTATGGCGCCCGGTACGTGAGACCGCCCGTCCCGCACAATACGCATGCGCAGAAGTATATTGCGTGCGCTCTGTCCGAAACGTGGCGTCCTTACGTAAGCAAGGACTTAAAGCCCAAATCACACTGAAAGATATTTCCAGTTGGCGATGAGATCGGCAACACGTCGAACAACGTCACGCGACTAGAAAATGGCCTCGTCGCGCCCACTGATCCGACACCGTTTTTGTATCCTGGAGAAAATAATCGATTGTCGTAAGCCAATGAGAGTGCAAGTTTACAGGATGACAACGATGAAAGCATTGTCAGAATTGTGGTAGGCACCGGCGTTGTGGAAATCTGGCGTTCCAGCATGGCCTAGCAACAAATTCTGATGCGTTATCTGGATGAATCTCTCAGAAGTTTTTGCAGGGTAATTATGTTAAACCTATTTACTAACCTCTGAGCACAATAACTCCGACTTCACTCACAAAACTGCCTTCGCGAATCTTACGGTGATAGTCTTACTCGCATCGATAATATCGCTTCTCGGCCTTTTGGCTAAGATCAAAGTGTAGTGAGGAGACAGGCCCAGGGCAGCCTACTGGACGCTTGCGACGATAGCATTGTGGCGCTCCCTCATGGCTCGGCTCTGCAGCATGCATTGGTAGAGGACATGCGGCAGGGTCTCCCCCCCGCACCCGCAGCGTCGGCCCTTTTGTCTGCTCCGGGTACCCATGTACGGCACCGTCATCGGAGAGAACCAGCAAGTCGGCCTTCCGAGTCGGCGGCCCGACCTGGTCCTGGCTCGAGGCGAGGAAACCCTGGTCCTGGACGTCTGCTCTCCTTTCGAAAACCGTATGCAGGCGTTCCAGGATGCCCGGAGGATCAAGGAGGAGAAGTACGCCCCTTTACAGCGACATCTCCTCCGGCGGTTACAGCGCGTCTCCGTTGAAGCCATCGTCGTCGGCTGCCTCGGCTAGGATCCAGGGAACGATCTTGTCTGTTGCAGGTTGTGCTGGAAGAACTACCTGCGGACAATGCAACGCTTATGCGTTAGTGAAACCACCGCCGCCCCACGGACATTTACCGTAGCCATAGAGGTCTTTGGTAAATAGTTCTTTTATTCGAGAAGAGATAGCGCGGCTTTATTGTTATACACCTTTACAGTTTCACCATTGTAATACTAACAATACTAACTGCTTTCTTTAAACATTTTGTTACCGGGTTTAAATTGCATACAGTTTATTCTCGTTTTAACGTGATAGCGTTAAGGAGCTTATTCCGCAGAAATTCCGGTGTCGACGTCGGTGTCGTTGGCTGTTAGCGACAAATCATCAGCTTGCATAAAATAAATAATAACAAAAATTCGGCAGATCCCACGTACCGTGGGAGTCGATGTTTTGCGAAGAATGCGGCGGGAAGGTGACTGGCGTAACTTTTTTACTGAGCGAGCCGTTACAAAATGACGCTAAAGATTTGTATAAATTTTATACGCACACATATATGTTGAAGAGCCGCATATGTGTTATATAACCAGTTGCTTACAGTTAAGTAACGCTGGCAACACCAACGTGGGTATTACGAACACCAAAAGCGTTAAGCTGATATATAGTGCTTATACTTGTCCCTTATGATGGAGTACGCGCGCACGTTTCACGAACCCGTGTGCATGCGTGGACGAGGTTCTTGACAGTCCTTGAACGAGGTCATCATCACCGTGATCAGTGAGCCCCAGCACTGATTGACTTGTTATCGGATCCCGTCGTGAGAGTGGTGAGGAGGGGTCCATGTGTAGTGAAGTATGAGGTATAGTACAGCTGTTGGAAATTTT
Source organism: Rhipicephalus sanguineus (assembly GCF_013339695.2). NCBI lineage: Eukaryota > Metazoa > Arthropoda > Arachnida > Ixodida > Ixodidae > Rhipicephalus > Rhipicephalus sanguineus. The sequence goes on from NC_051185.1 coordinate 79,503,154, forward strand.
GAATACCTCGGCCATTTCGTCGAGAAATTTTCTGTCGATATAGGCCGTCGAGGCTGATAGGCCGTCGAGGCTGGTAGGCCTGGATAGTGCTACGTAGACTAGCATCAGTGGATGGCGCTTGTCGTATTCTTAGACTACCTGGGAGTATGTGGCCTACTTAGCCTAGTCTACAGAGCGGCTGTCAATCAATACGGCATCATCCTCGGTCAGCATGAGACCATCGCCCAGCCTCGTAAGAAATGAAGAGGACACTGCGTCGTTCTGGCGGACAGAGTGCACTTTACGGCGCGATGATGTGAATATCATACGTAATTTTCGTTATTGCATTACTCCGGGGTCGAGCAATGCTTGAATATAGCTTGCTGAATCATAGGAATTCAAATGTGATGTTTATTAGACTGCTATAAAAGCGGAGCGAACACAGGAACCACCGACGTTAATCTGATATGATGCCGGTATCGTAGGAGTATCATGTAGTTTTCATTGCTTTCTTCTAAAATTAGATAGCCAGCACCACAACCGCACTTGACGTTGCACCGTCATTACGCCTGTATAGGCTGTTTTTCAAAACCAGTTTATTGACCTGACATGGTTCTGTGCCAAAATACCTCATAGCCATGCAGAATGCTTGGGTTCGATTCCTACTGAAATCCTAATTTTCATCCTTTCCATTGTTCGGGTCAACGCTACTGATGTCGTTTTTTCTTAACGTTGTCGCGTTTAAGTTACACATGTCTGTTGTCGCCGTTCCTGGGTAGATATAAACTGTCAATCACCTGTGGCGCACACCCGTACACCGCGGCCCGTGGTAAACGGGTATTTTTCACACGTGTCTGGAGGAAAGGGTTTCGCGACTTTTACACGACAGGATTTTCACGTTATTCATGTCATGACCCGACAGTCATATTCGTGAAATCTTCTTACCCTCCCATGCCAATATTGGTCTACACCAAGTTAAGGGGGCGATCATTACAACACCCCGGCGTAGGCGGCTAGATAGATAGATAGATAGACAGATAGATAGATAGATAGATAGATAGATAGATAGATAGATAGATAGATAGATAGATAGATAGATAGATAGATAGATAGATAGAAACGCTCAAAGTGTCAAAGGTTCGCTAAGAAATGCTTCGCATTTAAAAAATCTAAGGTTCTAGTGAGAATCGAACCCAGGCAGTGTGCGTGGCAAGCAGGCGTTCTGCCGCAGAGCCAATGCATTTCTTGGAGCTGCACAAAAGGTGAATTTAATGCTCCACAAACATACGCGTCCTGTGTACGCGTCATGGTACGAGATGTAATAATGCAGTAAAACGCGGTGTAAGGGTATATTGGCATCGGGCGTCACACCTTTGAACTGCATAACGAGTTGGTGATTTAAAGGAGGCCACCCATTACAAAGGGCACACACATTACTGCGCGTATTCCCTTAGGAACACGTAGTGGGTGCATCGCAACTTTGAAAGAGTATCACGCGCGTAATGGCTGCTGTTGGATTACAAATGGCATACACATAAGGCGCGCATTCTCTTACACACACGTAGTCGGTACACTGTTGTCATAAAAGTGCTGTTGAAGCGGGCGGAAACCTTTCCTTTTGCTATAGGTTTGTCGAGTGTGTGTGCGTGCGTGTTAGAGAGACCGGGCGACTGAACATAATGACAGGCGAAATAGAGCACGACGAGGAAGGGGTCGAATATCGCTATCGCGTTCAACACTTAAAGGCGAAGCTTCCGAGTCCCCAATTTTCGTTTTGAGCTTCACTGTAAACCATTTATGATGTTGCGCTGTAAATATTATTGAATAAAACTCTGTTCTTATCAGCTTAATATCTGACACGGGTCCTATTTGGTTGAACTTATTGAACTTACTTTTGGATTGGGGTGGAGTGCTTGAAGCTTGCTTCACCTCCGCTACGGGTTAGCCCAGTTTAGCACTATCTTCGGATTCGGCCCGTTCACCCCTGCAGGGGTGAGAAGATTGCAGTCTAAAATGAGGTGAATGTTTGACTGTACTCGCGCACCATCTCTGTCATACAGTTGCGCAGCCAGCAATCTTTTGGGATGGGGGGGGGGGGGGGGGGGGGGCAGATGGTTCAGCCCTCATTTGTGTATGTTAGTGCGTGCGTTTGTACTTGTGCGCCTACTAGCTGCGCTGACTTGCACTCCTATGCACATATAAACCCCATAAAGTGGACAAGAAGATGACCGCCGTCGTTCCTCGGTTGTAGAGCATCGGGCGTGTCATTGGACAGTCGCAGGTTCGGTGCCTGCCGGCAGCAAGTTATGTTTTCATCCACTTTGCTTTTTTAACATTTACATCAAAATGACTAAAAATAACATCCCCTATAGTTTCCTTGACTTACTTGTTTGTTGCTTCTAATTCGAGAGTTTGAGAATTGGGGACCCAAGCCACTGGGTCCCCAAGCTGCGTTGGGTAGGCTGGTCTTGCTTTCGGAGGATCAGCAGAGCTTCAGAACTGGTTAAAACGCAGGCTGCGTTGGGTCAGACGCACGGGGTGTCACATGTGGCGAAGATAACATTATGCGAGACGCGGGCCATACTGCGTCGTGGCCCGTGCTGCGTCTGCGTTGTCTCGCGTGCAACCAAAGACGCCTTGGGGACCCCCACTAGTTTTCGATTTTTTGCGCCTTCGGTCGACGGGAGCGCAAGAGCCCAAGAGTGGCTCGGAATCCGCGCATGCACCCTGGCGGCTCGCAAATTTCTTGCGTCCCCGAGCTCCTTGGGGCGCCCATTCTCAAACTCCAATAACGTTGTGTCTCTGTTGGTGTTTCCGCATTTATTTTACTGCACCATATCGCGAAACAGTTTCCAGCGGTAAGGGGTCTTCCGTCTCATTTGGGCGACAGTTCATAATCTTATAGAACTCATCATTATGCTAACAAAAGACCTCAAAATCTCATATTCGAATTGTTATTATAAAGTTCGATGTTAATTCTACTGATGTGTTATCATGGTTTCCCAGAACAATGTTTATACAAAGCTTAGTCTCCTATTTTATAAACAAGTGACATGGAAACTTGTGCTACTCCTGGTAATACAACGATTGATGCTGACCAGAAAATCATCGTAGAGCTGGCTCCATAGACAGTCCTTTCGGACCGGTGTCGTCTTCTACGATGTTGCGGGGACCAACCGTCTTTCTAAATCGTTCGCCTTTAAGCCTAAGCAGCGCCTCCTCTATTTTTCTGTGCCTGGGCGAAGGAGCGAAGCGCAATGGGAACCGACCGTCGGCGTTAGTGCGGCGTTTAGCCGCCGGGCGCCGCCGCCGTAGTAGACCTGCCGTCACGTCGTCGCTCGCGGAAACGAATGCCGTGACTGCATTCGAAGCTGCTATATGGTTCAGTTTTCGGCTGTATTCGCGTTGTTTAAAGTATATTTGAAACTTGTAAACTGGAATCATGAAGCACTTGTCGTTCTGGGCAACCAGCCCATTTCGAAGGCATGTGTCTTGCGCGGCTATTTGATCGAGATGCTCGCGCGTCGTCTGCTAGCCCGATACCTGGGAGCGCATGCCAGGGATGCGCGGAAAATTGTTTTGTTACCGTTACGTTCGCTTGACTGAGAGTCGGTTTTTGACTGTCTGAAAGTGAATTTTCGAAAGCAGCATTTACCAAGAGCTAATACTGAAAGCTTGGGCGCTTAATGTTCACCGATGCGTGCTACCGTGTACTGGTGTAGCACTATACGCAAGCCTGGAGTTCATGCGGTAAATAGCACGAAATGTCAGCAGACTGCTTCCAGGGATATACGTGATCGCCCGTTCCCTTCGTAAAGCTTTTGAGAATCACATTTTTTGCCACCGGGATAAAGCAACAGCTGGTGCCAGAAACAGATAACTATGCCAAGTGATTCCATCATTTCAGAGCTTAAATCAGTTAAAGCGTGGTGGTACGAAAAACAAACAAAAAATTCACAGCATATCCACGTGGTGAATGATGATGAGTGGGGCGAAGCACCGGAGAGAATCATCGGTAAACCGTGAATCTTCTGTGTAACGCCCCATCAATCATCATATAAAGAGTGGGAAACACTGTGTGTGTATTACAAACATGAAACTTTTATTTTTCTCAATTAGATGATGCTTGGCTTGCATTGACCCTTCATTATCACGGCTTTATGGTCCGTGAAATGAAGAATAGCGGTTTCTGTACGGGTTGCAACTGGAAATTTGAAAATACCAGGTCTATACAAGTCCTTCGGTTGGTCGTTGGTTTCATATGATCAAAGGACGTGCACGTGAAAGCATATGTGGCTGCCATATGTTGTCTTAACCACTCATTGTTCTTTTCGGTAATATCGACATCCAGGTCACCAGCTAACACAAGTGGTCTATTCATGTACTTGTCATAATTACACAATGCCGTGTCAATGAATGTCTTGATATTCCCACTCGACAAATTGGGTGCAAGGTACATGGTCATGATGATGCATCCGTCAAAATCGATGGCAGCATATTCACCGTTCTGGCTCTGTGTCGTTGGTAGTAGTTTCAGATCTTGTGCCTTTTCTGTTTGTTTGACGTATACGGCCACACCACCTGCAGGACGCTCTGCATCATCGATGCACACAACTGAAACGTATCCCTTGATATACGGTCTTTTGGCGTTCAACGTCTCGGTAAGACAGAACGTCCACCGCAGTAAGTATGGGGTGCCGTTCCACATCGTCTACGTGGACATGCAAAGATCGAACGTTGAGGAGGGCAATGGTAAACTCGTTGGTAGAGTCAACGTCTTCTTGCAGGGCTCGGAGGTACCGCTGCGTCAATATGGGTAGTCGATGTTAGTGTAGGCGTTGAAATTCGTTCAGAATTGCGCGTTTCTTCTCAAATGTTGTCTTCGGGCGTCGTTGAAATCACGAGACGTAGTAAAGAAGAAAGAACGCCACACAGGCGAACACGCACGAGAGTCTCACTCATCAACATTGTCTTCTTCTTCTACTGCATACCAGAACGCGCGCTTCTCACGAACTAGAGGTGGCTACTACAAACAAACCAACGGAGGATGGACAGACCCACGGCATAAGGAGCTTCGCCCCTAAAACAGCTACATATGCCGCGCCTCCTGCAACACTGACCGATGTGTGTGAACAGACGCTGTCCTTCAAGTATAAATTCGTAGTGCCGACTCTCAACTTGAGCCAGTGTGAAAGGTGTGAAAAATGGCGCTGCTTGTTGTCAGTTGCTTGAGCTCGTCTTTGTATTTGTCGACAGATTGTGGTAGCCTCAGTATCTAGCTCCCCAGTTTTCTTTCTTTTTTCTTCCATTAGCCCTGTTCGGTAGTGAGCAAAGTATAGAGGCAGAATGGCTATCGACCTGGACGCTTTTGTCGCAGGGGGCCGCCTGCTCAGCCTTGTTCACTCATTTATTGTGACACTGTACATAATGATCGTCGCTTGTTTCGCCCGTGGCGCATGCGGTGTCCGTGGGCTCCGATTCTTCAGCTTCGGCACCTAATGTCAGCGCGGCATGCGCATGGCGGCGATCGTGAGGCAGCGTTGCTACTGGTACTGCATGCATTCGTTGACTGTTCGGACGCAACGCGGTCACGTTTAGGGATACTTGCCATGCTTGGTTCAGTTGTTACCTTGGGCTGCAAACGTGAAGGGTAGTCTGCAAAGAGTGACGCTACTGCATCCTTCGTAAGCCGCCGCTTCTTATATTCTATGAAATCTTCGCGTCGTAAACGACGGCTGCACATTCTAGTGTAGTTTGAAGGTGTATTAGAAGACCAATTATCTCGCCTAATTACTGCAAGCCACCTCTATCAAACGCCAGAGGCAGCTTGAATTTCATGGAACGACAACCGAACAATGTATTCAAAAGCCTTAGATGCCTCATCAAACGCGAAAATTGACCGTCGGTAGCGCCAGCACGAGTGATGCGAAAAATAATGACTTGATGACGTCATCATATGACGTCACAGATAATAAAATTTTGTGACGTCATTGTGACGTCACATAACGTGACGTCATGAGCCTCCGCTGACGTGCAGAAAGCTTGCGCTGCCTCCGATCCTTGAGGCTATAAGAAAACCACATTAGCCGCAGATATATCTCGGAGGGAGGCAGGGAATGTTCAATACGTTGACTGGAAGAAAAAGAGGAATATGGCTTTCACCTTTTAGTCGTCTTAGATGAATGCATAAGGGACCCTGTGAGATTTTTTTTTCTTTATTAATAAAGGGAAATAAAAAAAGACAATCGTGATTTTTTTCCGTTTTATTTGCAGAGTGGAACACAATAGTATGACACACTAAGGCATTGGGGCGGTTGCAATATCCGGAAATAGAAAATAAAACGCGAATACTATCAAACTCGAATGCAAGTATCGAACCGGCAGCACGGCCTGACAGACTGCCTGCGGAATACCTACAGCGGGGATGGAAAGACACGCGAACATGTGGCATCTGCATTCTTCGCTGTATCGCATTTATTTTCAAGTGGTTATAGCCTGAATGATTGATGAAAAGACGACGTGATTCATGACACAATAAAACACCATCTAGCATCTTTTTATTGCCACCATGTTTAGAGCGTGATGAAAAACAGCGCGCAGCTATGTTCGCGTTTCTTTCCATCTCCCTGTACCTGTGAAAGCCTGCAAGAAGCACAAATGCAATTAAACTCGGACGCAAACACGAATTCTTGAGCTTCGTGATACGCGCGGCTGTTCAGCGCCAGATTCCCATAGCCTACTTGCACAGCGCCACCACGCGGCAGCGGCGAGCGGACGCGGAGCGCGCGCTCAACGGCCCGAAACGAGCGTTCGCCCAGGCACTCAAAAAATAGAGGCGCTGGCCTAAGGAACCGGCATAGCAATTTGTTTTCCCACGGCTACACTGGGTTGCATAAATTTAGGTGCACGTTAAAAAAACCCAGGTGTGTGGTTGATGCAGCGCTGAAAGGTGAAGACGTAGAACCAGAAAGCACAGGACGAACGCTGCTTGGCTTTCTGGTTTGTCTTCGTCTTTCACCACTCCATCAACCATGCATATATTCCAACCTGCCCAATTTTACATTGCACATCACCGGGTAGCCGAAACTCATCCGGAGTACTCTACTACGATGCACCTGATAATCCTGTCGTACTGTCACACGTAACGCAATAGCGATTATTATGAAATCTTTTACCTTATCTTTGAAACCCAAACCGTAACTTTTTTCAAGCTCAGGCGCCATTATTTGGACGACTTGCCGCTGTCCCCTAGTGCAGTACTTGTCCCCTCTTGCAGTAGAGGGCAATTAAGTAGCCTAGATTTCCAAAACACGGCACATTTTCTCTCAACGACGTATGCATGCCGAAACATGCATAAGATTATTACCCCGATGATATTGTTTTCATCACGCATATTGTCCGCCGCGGTGGTATAGCGGTTACGGTGCTCGGCTGCTGACTCGAAGGTCGCGGGTTCGATCCCGGACGCGGCGGTCGCACCTCGATAGAGGCGAAATGGTGGAGGCCCGTGTACCTAGATTTAGGTGCAGGTTAAAGTACACCAGGTGGTCGAAATTTCCGGAGCCCTCCACTACGGCGTCCCTCATAATCATATTGTGGTTTTGGGACGTAAAACCCCAGATATTATTATTATTCATCACGCATATTAAAAATTTTTGCAACTACTTGCACAAGCATTGAACAATGTCTCTGATTTCTTTTCCTTTTCTTGAGTGTATTCTGATGTTATTTAATATGAGATTGCCTTGCTTTCCGTTTTTCGAGCTTAAATACTTTTACTTCTTTTACTTGCATCTGAATCACTCAATGCTCCATTGAAAACAGTGTGAAAAAATTCTTTTCTCACCTATACGATGCAGCACAGCCAAGCAGGGCTCCTATATGACATGGGGATAGAAAGCAAACTTAATATTTAAACTTGACAATCTACTGAATTTTTCACAAAATTTAAATTGCGGAATTCTTAAATGGTGGAAACAGTTGAAAGGGACATATACTAGAGCAGCACTGTAGAATATAGTGTCCGTGAGAATCTCCAGCTATTCCGATACGCAACGAAGAGACAGTGATTGTGATCCCTTACACAGATATTATTACATCTTTTTTTAACAATACAATTTTCCACAGGCCAATTTTCCCATTTTTAGAGCGCAGCTCTTAGGCGCCCGTTCCTGTTTGTGCGGTGTCGCCGTTGCCGTCAGTGGCGTAACCGATAGACATGAAAAATATGACAAAACATACCAAGGATCGAAGGGGATTTGAACCCGGGCCATCTGCGTGGCATTCGACTATTCTACCACACAGCGACGCTGGTTTTTTTATTTATTGCCACCTTTGCACACAACTGAAATTTACAAGCACTTCATAAACATAGTCAAAAACCCCAGCCTGACACGCCGTGTTTGCAACTCATTTGCAAAAAGGTCCTAGGCAGGCATCATGTTGGAAAAAGAATCGCGTTGACCTATGTAATATAATGTGGCAAAAGAGTAAAATAACAACCAGTCATCACACAATCCTAATTGCGCAACGAATGTGGGGTTGTTTTGCAATGCTTCCCACCCACTGCAAAGTGGTCACCCATAATTTTTCATCGTCATCAGCCACATGCAGCATCATCAAAGTGCACATAATACCTTGCAGATGTGTAGCGGGTACCTCGCGTATCCGCAGAAAGATGACTAATGACGTAGTGGGTGCTTTCCTCCTTAAAAAAATGTGATTTACGGCGTAGTGGATGCCTTGCATGTGTACTTGTATAGTTGCCCCAAGTAGCCACTGAACCCCAAAGAAGTTTAGAACGTTCTCTAGAAAGGCCACATTTCTAGCTTTCGATGTGACTGTGCTCGTGGTTTTGGAACGTTAAACCCCAGATTTTATTATAATACGGACACTACTGCAATCGCGAACATTTGCACCGATACCATTAGTCATTTTCAAATTGCGCGCACATCATATTCAATGTAGCTTAAATCTTTTATGGCTCAGAACAGCAGCGTTTTATTTTTAGTGTTGTTATCGCATTATCATCGCTGCTGGCTGCTTTCACCTCTACGCTGGATTAAGAAAAGTACCGCGACCGAAGCGATGACCGTACGTGGTTGTTTGTATATTAAATAGCGCAAGTTTTGCCCATTGCATGCGATTCTTACGCCCCGAATGCAGTCTACCGGTATTAACTAACGGACTAGGCATATATGCGTACCATTGCGGCAAAAAGTGCAAACAGCGCGGTTCCTACTCGCTGAGCTGTTAGCGTTTCTTTTAAAGCGCTCGTAAAATAACTCGTGATAGAAAGGCGCTAGAGTCAATCATGGTAATATAAAGGACGACTCTGGCGTCCTTGTATAATCACCAAGGTAAGAGCGCGATGAAAAGAAATTCGAACTACGGAACGCTCATTCCTTCTGATAATCCCGGTTGTAACATTTCATTAGGCAATGTAAATAAGGCAAACCACTTAAAATGTTCTGCATGTATTCGATAAGGCAGGAAGATGATTAGTCTAAGAAATCATAACATTAATATGTTACGCTATAAAAGACACTACCCAAAGAGCGAAGCATCCAGAAAGTGCAAATGGTAGGAGTAAAGTTCAAACGCCATCCAATATAAGTTTCACAAGGAAAGAAATGACACCCTCTTACGTTTTCTCTCCCTCATTAGTATATATCCTAAAGACGAAAGGATTTCTTAATGCAATATTCGGGGATGGAAAAATTAGCAGCCGCGATTGAAAATGTGTCAAAGCACATTAGGCGGCGTGATCCGGAGCAATTGTAGCACAGCGTACCAATACAGAAACGCAATACCAGAGAAGCTTTTTTCGTGAATTTAATAATAGCGAACTGAAACCAAGTCGCTGAGCAATATAAGAAGTTGTTAAAGAAATGAGAACGCAATTAGCAATAATAAGCTTTAACAATAGTTGTACAACACATATCTTGTTATACAGAAAATGCACGCCGAACATTCACAGGTCATTCGCAGATTCGTGCAGGGTATGTTGAAAAATTATTAATGAAAGCCGAAAGTGCAGTGTCGTGAACAAAAAGATTAATCAAACGCAAGTCAATGAAAAGCGTCCTCAGCGCAAATTCTGTAACTTTCTGTTTCCCTAGCGCACTTAGCCTTGTCTGTGAGCCTAAAAACATCATTTTAAGTCAGAACACAGTAAGAGCTGCCTGGTACTCTTTCTTTGCTTGCAACGTCTATGGCGACCATGCCAAACCCGCAACGCTGGTATAAGGGAAACGCAAAGAACCGCAAAAGCAATATTTACGAGTATTTCAGAATATGCAGCAGTGAGGAGCTTGTTACGAAAACTGGAGACAACCGTCATCCTCAACTTAGGTGTCTCGCAGTGGAACTCATACGTTGGCGTTCCTGTGTCCTGCAGTATTCCTTGGGTTTACTTTGTATTTTGTGCGCTGCCAAAGCAGATCTCCGAGGCTACGCAGAAAGACCGCAGTCGTTGAGACCTGATCCGCCAGGTGGAGCAATGAGCGCAGCTACACAAAAGAAAACAGTCTGATCTTTCCATGAACGCATTCGATTGATTTTCACACAGTATTCTGACAGTTATTTGATCCTCATTTTATGTAAACTTATGCTAGGCTATCATATGCTTCCCACATAACTAGTAGCTTGAATCAATATCGTCCCTTTCATATCGATTTCATTTTTTTCAAGACTTTTCGTGAAGATTTGGGAAACCGAAAGAAAGTGCTCTACCGGAAGGGCTTGGAAGAGAAATCAGGGTGTTACTCGGTCCTCGCGTCACTAATGCAAACGGCGAAAAATTCAGCAGATCCCATTCGTTGCGGAAATCGGTTTCTTGCGATGTAGTCAGTGAATACTTCTATAGTGTAATTTACGGTGCTATCATGTGAATATCACATGTAACTTTCCTTAGTGTGTTCCACCGGGGTCGAGCAATGCTTCAATATAGCTTGCTGAATAATAGGAATACGAATGTAATGGTTATCAGACTGCTATAAAAGCGGAGCCAACACTGGAACCAGAGACATTAATATGATATGACAACTGCATCGCAGGAGTAAATATGTAGTGTTTATTGCTTTCTTGTAAAATTAGGTAGCCAGCACCACAAACACAATTGACGTTTCACCGACATTACACCTGCATAGGCTGTTTTTCGAAGCAAGTTTATAGACCTGGCGTGGCTCTGTGGTAGAAAACTTGATTGCCACGAAGAATGCTTGGGTTCGATTCCTGCTGGGATCCTAATTCTTATTGTTTTCATTCGTCGGGCCAACGCTGCCGATGTCGATTGCTTGGGTTTGATTCCTGCTGGGATTCTAGTTATTATTGTTTTCATTCGTCGGGTCAACGCTGCCGATGTCGCTTTTTCTTAACGCTCTCTTTTTAAATTATCAATTCCTTTTAGCGCCGTTCCTGGTAGATATAAACTGTCAATCACCTATGGCGCGTACCCGTACACCGCAGCCCGTGGTACATGGGTATGTGCCACTCGTGTATGCAGGAAAGGGATTGATGACGTACGCGACAAGATTTTCTAGTTATCATGGACATGGCCGACAGTCATATTCGGCAAATCCTCTTACCCTGCCATACCAGTTTTTCTCTACACCAAGTTGAGGAGGCGATCAGTAGAGCACCCAGACGTAGGTGGCCAAATATGTATGCATATATATATATATATATATATATATATATATATATATATATATATATATATTTATTTATTTATTTATTTATTATTTATTTATTTATGATAAAGACGTTCAGTGGCGGACTCTCGGCGAAGATGAACGACAGCGACAGTCAAGGCGGGGCCGACTCTGCGCGAGCTCCACTCTGTCCGAAGAGGGCAACCCACTAGAAGGGGCCGGAGAGGACGACCCACTTCAGAGTTCCAATAAGCTTCGCTACAATTACTCCGGGTGCGAAAAGGGAGCCGCCTGGCGACCTAACAACTTGTCACAATGAGCGGGTCATGGTACGCCTTGAGGCGCTCCACGTTTACAATGTCGCGCCCTTGAAGGCGCATGTCCGAGGATGGATCGATTGGTTCGATCAGGTAGTTTACAGGGGATGTGCGTTCAACAACACGGTATGGGCCTTCGTATTTGGGCAGTAGTTTTGAAGAGAGGCCAGGTGCAGTGGTAGGGATCGAGAGCCATACGAGCGCTCCAGGGAGGAACGTCGGCTCAGAAGTGATTCTGTCAACGCTAATGCTCCTCTGCCGCTCTTGGTCATGCGTAGTGAAGGTCTTGGCAAGTTCGCGACTTCTTCAGCAAGTCGGGCGGCAGCAGAAATCGGCGCACACTCAGACCGATCCGGCTTGTATGGAAGGATTGTGTCCATTGTGTGCGAGGGGTGCCTGCCACACAATAAGAAAAAGGGAGAGAAACCAGTGGTGCTTTGAGCGGCGGTATTGTAGGCGT
>NC_051185.1:79515663-79548648 GCF_013339695.2 Rhipicephalus sanguineus
AAGCACCTAGAAATTCGCTGCACGCTACTCAAGCACAGTAAGGAGGAAAAGAAAACACACAAGACGAGTGCGAACTAACAATTGTCATAGCTCGACACTTGCAGCGCGCTACTCAAACACACGCACGAAAAAAAAAAAAAAACACGCAAAGCGATACACAGGAGGAGGGCAAACTGTCACAGTTGTTTCTTCAACTAGCCCCTACTTTGGCTCTTCTAGCCAGCAGCTTACTCCTTCCGCAAACGCGGCTGCTGCAGCGAGCAAAGTGACCTTCGTGTGATCTATAGCTTCAACGCAAGCTTCGCAGTGAAAGCCCAAGAGGTACGAAACTTCCCCTCAAGAGAAAATCGTGCGAGCCGACCACACCCTATATGTCAAAGTACAAGTCGGAGGCGCACATCCCAACTCCAGCGAAACACCAGGGAGTTTTGGAATTGGGGACCTAAGAAATTTGCGAGCCCCCAGGGCGAATGCGCAGAAAGCTAGCCACTCTAGGACTCCTGCGCTCCCGTTGTTCTAAAAACCTGACACCGTCCTTTGGGCGGCGAACACAACCGGAGAGCGCGCGACCTCAAGAAAAGAAAATCAAGACGGCGCTTGCCAGTGGCACATGAAGCCACGGCTCGCGTTCCCTGCGGGCGTCGATTGCGGTCACGCAAATAAAAGTTCATATGGGTCTTGTTGCTATAATAATCCGTGAGGCTAAAATACAGCGCAAACGCTCTTCTTTGTCATTTTTACTTCTTGTTTACTTATTTGTCTGTGCACCCATCTGAACATGCGTTCATGTCTTTGCGTATCTGATACACTTTCATCCTTGTTACACGTTTTGGTTTAGATATATTGCTGTGTGCTCGTATGCGGTAAGGTTGCCTTGGCCGTAAATATGCATTGGCGTATGAAAGAATGAAGCATTTGTTAGTCATCGTTGCGCCGTACGTTTCTTTCCTTGTGCGTCGTGTGTCTTACTATCAGGCAATTCACTTTATTTTGTAGCGATGGAAAAATTCAAAAATTCACAAAACAAGGGTGGTTCAGAAGCATTTCTTCAGGTGAACATTTTCTTCTAAGCTTCATCATTAAGCTAAAACACACTCTGAGGTCTTATACTCAAATTCCTATTATACAGTTAAGTGCTTGTTACCGTCATTTTTTTAAAGTGGGTTATATGTGACGCCTACGGTCCTTGTCCTAAAACAATTCCTGCAGAAACTTGAGCCACTCACGTTGTCGAAACAATAGAGCATGACCTAGGAATCCTCTTAAAGTTGGTTCCAATCGAAGTGCACACGGTGAGTAGAGCCACTAGAGTGCACATGCTACTGTAAAGCGTTCACAGTTTGTTCTAAACACATATTCGGGAAGGCTTACCGCTGTCTAATACTAGAATACATAACAGCCTACACTGTCACCCATTTTTCTAAGAACTTTCTCAGTCACGGGGCAGCATGATCGCCCTTCCACAGCAGAGTTCATAGGATTTGAAATCGAGCCCTTTTCAACAGCGGAGCTGATTAAGGGCACCGTTGGCCTGTGAGGGGTCAACAGAAATTGTCATCATAATGAACCGACACGCGCGCTCTTCGATCTCTTCATCTTCGGCTTCGCCCCCAGAACATTCGCCTCTCAACGAGACAACGAGCACAGAGAGAGAGAGAGAGACGGAGAAAGAAAGGGAAACAGAAAAAAAATTGTTGTAGAAAAAATTTCTTGGCGAGGCGGGATTCAAACGCGCGTAGCCACGATGCTTACACGGCCATCGTAACCACTTTCATATCCAGGCACGCTAGGAGGGCATAACAGAGCTTTGAATATTATTGTACAACAAGAGAATGGAAAAGCGAAAATGGAGTGAGAAGCAAGGAAATGAGGATGGGAGGGAGTGTAGCATAGCATAGAATGAGAAAGAGAGACACAGAAATAAAGGGAAGAAAGTGAACGATTACAAAAAAATAGATAAAGTGACAGAGGAAGAAGCCACCAGAAATAATCAGAGAATAAAAGAAGGAAAAACAGTGAGAAAAGAGAAAAAAATTCACACCATCTCCCGCTAAAGGGGACCATGAGGCGATGCGAAGCAGCGTTTCGGCATGTCGAGCCCGCGTTTCAGAGGGGGGAGTGGAGAGGGGGAGTGGAAAGGCGAAAGGGGAAAGCGGTAGTGGATAGGGAATTTGTGATTTATGCAGTGCTAAAGACGAAGACTCAGACTCTGTGTTCCTTTAGTCTGAGTCTTCGTCTTTAGCGCTGCATCAATCATGAATGTATTCCAACTAGCCCTACTTTCCATTCTACTGTTGATAGGGAAAGCGGGGATGGGTGGGGAAGGGGGAGTGAGAGGGGAAATGGAGAGGCGAAAGGGAGAGGAGGAGTGGAGAGGGGAAAGAGGAAAGGAGAGTGGGGCGGGGAAGTGGAGAGGGGAAAGGGGGAAATGAGGTGTGAGGGGAGGGTTTGCGCACGCGCAGTGAGGGTGGTCACGCCGCACACCACCACCACCGGATTGAACTCCGCCGTAAGATGCTTCACATCTAAAATCCATGCATATCCACGGAGTGAATGATGATTAGTGGGCCAAGCTCTGGGTATCGTTTGGTCACCATGACTATCCAGTTTCTCGTTTTTGCCGTTTTGCCGCTGCTTCCAGCGCCCTCGCCTCCGGAGTAGTAGCTTTTCGTCGGCGTTCCCGTTGAGCGGCCGCATGCCCCGCCTTACGTTACGTTTTGAACTATGGCGAAAAGAGAATCTGTGGTCTCCAACGCCTCTCGTGTATTTAAAGTGACATGAAGAGTCGATGACAAAGCTCGGTCCTAAGGTCCAGAATGTGTAGGTTGAAGTCGCCGACTAGGATAAAAGGTTTGTACTTGTAGGTGTTTCATATTGTTTTGGCCAAATTACGATTGTTGTTCGTCTATTGTAAGCATATTTTTTTTCGCATACACACATATGTTTCGACTATCGCAAGTTTCTAACCACCGGGAAAGAGGAGAGTGAGCGTCGACGACAATGCTAGGTCCTAAGGTTTATAATATCTACGTTGAAATTGCCGACTAGTATAAAGGGTTTGTGCTTCCAGATGCTTTATATTGTTCCGTCACAATTATAATACGCCCTTGTGCACCACAGCGTCCCTAGCTGACTCCATGCATAACTGAGCCACGCCACCGCCTCGCCGGACACGGGACATGCCTCGACCCTAAGGTGCTTCGCCCCTAGAAGAAAGAAAGGGAACAATAAAGAAACAAATCAGGCCACTCAGCTACGTAACTTTTTCCGGCTTGGCTGCACTAGTGCGAAGATAATTCAATTTTTTTCTCTAATAAGAGAAACATGTACTATAGTCGGCTATAATTACACAAGAGAAAAAAAATAACCTCTAGGCCGCTTGACCTTCAGCTTCAAGAATAGAACGTGATAGCGTAATCGGCCCCATTTGCATCGCCTCCTCGATTGATAGCCTCGCGTCGATTCCCGGTACACACTTCCACCGTGCCGCAAAGAAAGGAACGTCTGGGCTTGCAACATTGGTCGTTTCGACCTATCCTATGAGGAGTAGTACAAGTACAGTTGCCAAGTGCGCACTCATTATTATTCCTTTCCGCAAGTTGGCGAAGTGCCCACTACGTGTCCGTAAGGAAAACGCGCACCTGCACAGCCGCAGACTTTGTTGATGCTGTCGCTCCTGCTGTCGATTATCAGTGATGCCCGAGTGCTTTTTATTGGGTAGGTGTTTCAAGGCCGCACTCGTTGCACTATTCGCGCTTTCAAGCCAGGCTCGATTCTACGCTTCTGCCTCCAATATTCTGCCTCCAAGTCTTCAATTCCTTGTGCCCAGCAAATTAAACGTAATAATACAAGCACTACAAGCTGCACAGTACAGCCCCACAACGGTGGTGTAGTGGTTAGGGCGCTCGACTGCTGGCCCGAAGGTCACGGGATCGAATTCCGGCCGCGGCGGCTGCATTTTCGATGGAGGCGAAAACGTTTGAGGCCCGTGAATTTAGATTTAGGTGCTCGGCAAAGAGCCCCAGGTGGTCGAAATTTCCGGAGCCCTCAACTGCGGCGTCCCTCATAATCATATCGTGGCTTTGGGACGGTAAACACCAAATATTATTATAACAAGCTGTACACTGATAGAGGCAATCGAAGTTGTCGGCCGTCGGTAACCTGATCAGTGATAAGGCGCGTTGCCATTTATGCATGTGGCATCGAAGGTACCCGCCCTATTGCTAGTAACTGCGTCAGTTCTAGGATAAACTCTACTGTTCGCGTTGCGTGTTCCAGCTTATCAGAACAAACAAAATCGAGCGAACCATTTCAACGAGTGTTGCAGCCAATCGGGATGGACTTACTGGGCTTATTTCCGACATAAACATTCGGTAATAAGTGGATCGTCCTAGCTACGGACTACCGTACCCGCTCCGCCGAAACCGGGGACCTGCCTAAAGGTAGTGCCCCCGAAGTAGCGAAATTCTCCTTTGAGAACGTCCTTCTGCGTCAAGGCGCCCTAGAGATCCTCGTCACTGACAGAGGCACGGCTTTTACGGCGGACCTAACGCAAGCCATTTTGAACTACAGCCAGACAAGCAACGGACGGCCAAGTGCCTGCCACCTGTAGATGAATGGCCTGTCCGAGCGGCTGAATTAACCCTCACCGGCATGCTGGCAGTGTACGTGCACGTCGAGCACGACAGGCGACACCATCCTTCCGTACATAACCTTCTCTTATAACACGACAGTGCAAGAAACAACGCACATGACGCCGTTCAAAATAGTTTCCAGAACGGGCCCTTCGGCGATGCTTGACTCCATGGTGCCGACCCTCAGTGACGTGGAGAATTTGGAAGTTGCGCTCTCCCTCCTGCGCGCCGAAGAAGCCCGAAAGCTCGGCCATCTACAGATCAAGAATAAGCACGACCGACAGCCGCCATTACAATATTCGACGACGCTTCGTGGAATACCATCCCGGCGACCGTGTCTGGGTCTGGACACCGGTACTCAGCGAAAAACCTCTTCGGCGGTACTTCGGTTTATAGAAGGTGCTTCGACGTCTTGGCGCTCTGGACTGCGCGGTCATCCTGGACGGTAATACGAGCTCTCAGCGGTGCCACACAGGACCTGAAGCCGTCCATATCGTGTACTAAATCGTCTTATACGCGTTAGCGAGCCTGAGGACTACTTTTTGCTCTCTTTATTATTGTACTTTCTTGCGTACGCATTTTTTCCCACTTCCATGTTCTTTTTGAAGCCTCAGGGCGATGAGTTTTAAGAGAGGGGCAGTGCCTCGCGCGCTTGTTCTTATTTTTTGTGACGGGACTGTTACACGTATAACCACTGCTTCACGAAACCGCGCCCGATTGTCTGGTAATCTTCCGAATTATTTTAGAATCTTCTGATAAGCTCGAGCGCGCAAAAGCTAACAGTAGAGTTTATTCTTGAACTTGTTCCACCACAAACAAAAACGCAAGATCCTTCGATGCCACTGATATAAAATGCCGACGCTCGTTACTGCTGAGCAGATTACTCGACGGCTCAGTAATGTTCTCGGCGTTATTAGGGTACAGCATGAATTACTTGTACCTTGACTGGGCAAAACTTCGGCCTGATAAAGAGTTCCGTATTTCGCAGTCTCGCTGGAGCCTTCTTCACTGTCGCGACCACGTGACAGTATACTCTCTGGGTGAGGATACTCGCGAGACGCGATCAACCAGATAAAACAGCAAGGCCACGCACCCTTCGGACCGTAGGCGGCAGCAGATATGTATGTAAGGAACGACGCAAATTGAATAGAAAAAGGCATCACCGTAGCAACCGGTGTGTCGCTTCAGAACTTAATTTTGTAGTGAGCGAACGCGGCTATCGCAAGCTAACGACTAATCCTGGAGATGCGGGATGGCGTTTCAGCAATGATACAACGCAGAAATACTTGCAATACATTGAAATACTACTAAAATACTTCCAAAACATAGAGATGCAATAATCTGACGAAGGGGAGTGGGGCGCTCAAATCAGATGACCTGGCTGGACTTTTTCAGAGGCAGCTGTTTTTCAAATTCCGCGCCTCCCTCATATTTACTGTAACTCACTGTTCTTTGTGTTTCGTTACTGCCGCGTTCACTGTTCCTCTGCTCTCCCAATACTTTTGTTGGTGCATCAATTGGCACCCGCTATGATGCACCATGCGTGGCGAAGGACGTCCAGAATTAGCAAGCAATACGACTCATTGCGATGGCAGCGCATAAAAGGTGATGTATAATTATAAAGTTAGGTGCTTATACTACTGAGATCTGTTCAACATTTCTTGGAATGATGTGTTTGGGATCCTGAGACTGCTAGTTTAAAAAGAAATAGTAGAGAAACTTGTGTCACTCGTGTAGGTAAAGTGAAAGAGCTTTCCCTGGGAATCCCCGTAGTAATGGCTCCAATTGCGGTCCGCCACCTGGTTCCATGTGTAGACTACTCACCGCTTTGCATTCATATAATCGGGGCTGCGCAAAGGTAATCTATCCAGAAGTATTTGAGATACACGTACAAAATACTACAGCAGCGGCATTAGTCAACACGATAACTTCCACTTCTTAGATACTCTCTATTATTCCCCCAGTCTCGGACCCCACGTGTAGGGCAGCCAACGGAGCCAAACCTGGTTATCCTCCCTGCCTTTCTGCTTCGTTTCTCTCTCACTCTCTCGATACATTTACACCTTTCTTATTATACATTTATGCAATACACCAGCAAAATCTTATGCACAGAAATTTTAACCGTGGAGCTGTTTAAGCTTTGCGAATCTCCGGGATCGTTAGCACAAAACTGGGCGGGTCTGCGCCACAGAAAGTGGGTATGTGCCAAGCAGCTCCTAGCATAGCATAGCCGTGCATAGTAGAGTACACCAAGGCCGTGGCAAAGGGAAGTGTGGGCGAGGAGAGGTGAGGTTGAGGAGAGGAGGAGGTAAAGGAGGAAGAGAGGGTAAAGCAAAACGTTGTCATGTATATTATAGTATAGCAAGTGTTTGGGAAGGCGAAGTGAACGTAAGGAGGAGGGTAAAGCATAGCGTAGTGTTGTATATAAAAAATGGGGAGGGACCAAGGAGGTTTTCTTTTAACCTCCTTGGGAGGGACTAAGCATTTAGGGAATGGTGTTTCAGCTCCACTGACGTGAAACCTGTGCAGGGGCGAAGCATGCAGTGTGTACCGGTGCTTCCCACACTGATATCACTGCTAATGGGCTATATGAGACAGATGAAAGATTAAACACAGGGACGCGCAGTCCACTTTTAGTTAACGCGCAGGTTGCGAATATTTATTGTTCAACTACACACAAGAGAAATCACCCACTGGCACTACATTACAAGTGAAGATCCAGTGCCTATATATACGCGGTCGCAGGTGAACGGTTGTGCAGCGTGTGCAGTCGGTTTTTTCAACAAAAAACTTGCTAGCTGACGCTGCCTGCGTTGGCGTTGTCTCTCGCGGGCTACAGTCATTCCTTGTGAGCTGGTAGTTTAGCATTCATCTCAGAAAGAGCGTTTCCATGGTCAGCGTGCGCCGTTCGCTTTCCCTCTCGCCACACGGCGAGTGCTGAGGTGCTGGCGCCCTCTCGAGCTCAAGCAAATGAACCGTCATGACAGCAGACCACGATGTACGCCCTAAGGTACTTAGCCCCTGAAAGCGTGGCCTCTGAAATTGGCTCGGGCAACGCGCCTTGCACAGGCCGTTCATTCGCACGAGTAGAATGTAATCAGAGAAAGCAGTTTGACAGCCAGAAGAGCATCGCTGATTGGACGCTCAGCTTAGGCTAATATTACAACCCCGCGGTATGTTAAAGAGTTAACATAGCGATAATAGCACGGCCTGGAGTAAGTATGAATGGAAACGCGACGTACGTCCTGTGACCCCTCAAGCCTGGCCGCGATTTCTCAAGCGACGAGGGGGGAACACGGTGTAACAGCCTGGGGAGCGTCGCAGAGCTATTTTTAGTATGGATGGATGCTATGAGCAAGACTTGGACTACGGCCGCTACCGCACGGTGTATTGAGGCGATGAGAAAATTAAACTTCTCTTCTTTGAAACCCGCCAGATGGGACGGCCGTAGCAATGGCGCGTTGCAGGTGCAAATCGCAGAGCCCACGATTGTAGTATAGCAAGCGGGTGGGAAGGGACAGTGCGAGTGAGGAGTGATGTGAGGGCGAGGAGAAGGTAAAGCCCACCATTTCCGCTGTTTCCTCAGTCTTCGCACCTCCAGTGCGTAGCTTCCGCAAATTTTCTTGCTTGGAGATCTCTTGCCGTAGCCCAGTATTTTTCTTACGTTTCAGTGAAATGATTCTTGGTATCTTAAAATTTTTATTGACCTTGCATTGGAGCTGGTATTCACTGACCTGTGAAGCTCGAGGCACTGCTGTTCCAAACAACTCAGCGCAGCAAAAAAAACTATGTTATGCGCTCATCTAAGAACCCTCCTCACCCACAGCTGGAGTGCAAGTAAGAAATAATAAGTAAAACTAAATCAAATTTTTTTTCGGGCCTATGGCTTGAAACTGGTGCCCCCCGAACCGAAAGCCAGTGCCTCAACCACTCGACCACGCGTCCATACTTCCCCAATGTGAACTGAACTGAATCGTACGAATGTGTGCTACTGACAATGCAATAGAACAATTGGGAATCGGTACACTTCCTATGAGCGCTTCAATGAAATATTTCATGTTGGCTGACGAGACTGAAGAGCGCAGGAAGAAAATATAAAGTACGCCATGCCGAATGATGAAAATATTTTCGATGTATCCGTTTATTGTACTGCCCATTTCGGCCGCCACTCTTTGGCTGGAGTTCGGCGAGCAGCCAACCCTGTCTCCTGTTCTGCTTCCGTAACGTAATTTTCTAGTCACGGCGCTATCGCAACTCTCAACACAAATGAGAGGGTTGGAAAGCGCTTCAACCTAACGAACGCAGTCTCCTGAGATCCGGTTTTGGCCGCGCGAGTATCGGAGGCTGCGCATTAACTCTGATTCTGTGATCACGTCAGTTCTTGAATGAGGTGTAATACGGCCGGCCGTGCAACTGGCCTGTTAAGGTTGGCAGGCACTCCGTGCATCATTAGCAAGCATCTAGCACTCCCTCTTATGCAAAGACAGACTTGCCAAGTTTGTTTAAGTGTTCTGTCACTGTACATTTTTCTTTCTTTCCTGTAACGCCGTGAATGTGCGATTTGAGTGCGGTGCATCGACGTGGTCAAGAGTGTGATAACGTCATGGCTTGCCGCACTCTCGTGCAGCTGAATGCCCATAAGCTGGCCATAAGATGGACAGCTCGACAATAGCTCCTCAGCCCGAAATCAGCGCTCCGAGGACGGCGGCTACCTGTAATTAAATTGAACGCTTACGTCAGGAGGGAGTATTTGCTCTATACGAAAGGAAGGATACAGGGAATGGAAGGGAAAGGAAAAAAATAATGTTAGAGAAGTGAGAAAGAAAGAAGTGCAGTATTCCAGGCGCGCCCACATCAAGTTTTGCTTGCCCCCATTACCCTAATAGAGGAAGGGCTCCACATTTTTTTTTGCACAGTTGCTCAAATTACAATAGTTTCGTTCTAAGACAGCATTCTGAGCTCTTGTTTTAGCTGCTTAACGTGACAGCTCTTTATATATTACGCGGACAGTGTTTTTTGCTTGCGGCGTGTGTAGTTGATGGTAGTCGCTGCTTTGCATGCCGAGCAGCAAGCGGGTTGCGATCTAATTACAAAAACTTTTTAAGAAAATTCCGCACGGTGGCGCAAATACCACTGTGAAGTTTTACTTTATAGTATTTCAGAAAGTTACGGAACCATAGTACGCAAATATGGTATGGTATGACTGCACCGTACCACTCCTCCTTTCTCGATCGTCCTGCTTCAGCCGCTCCCAGTTCCAGTGAGAGTGACTCCCATGAACGACAATTTGCTCGTTAATAATGCGCCGGATGAAAGGCAGTAATGAGTCATGACAACCACATATTAACTTTTAAAAAGAAAAGCATTTTAGGCGTTGGCGTACCATCAGTGGAATTAGCAGCAGCCAAAGCACAACGAGAAAAGAGGAGCGGTACTTTAATACCATAGCGTATTTTCCGTACAGTACTACCGTAACTTGTTATACGACACTTTTGCCGGTACTCGTATTCCAGTTTTCGCCATACCAGTTCACCCGACAGGTCTATAGCAGCAACAATGCTGATAGCGACTTTTTATGTGTCGCATTAAGTATTCAAGAAGACATGAGACTGCAGTTAGTCTTCGTATTCAAGTTACCTGCTAACGTAAAGCGTTCGTTAGCGAGATACTCAATAACGTTTAACCATTTCTCTTCTACGAGAGAACATGTGGAGCACAGAAACGAATTGCACAGTGGCAGAAAGCGTCACGGGACACCGCGGTTATAAGCAACATTGCCACTTATATCTTCGATTAACTGATGATTAGCAACAGAAAAAAATTTTATGAAGGCCTAAAGAAAGGTAAAAATATATCTATGTAAAACAGAGAGACTGTTATGTATCAGAAATTCATAGCGAACGCAGTTGGTGTTGATACAGGCGGCATACATAGCTATTACGATTAAACATCGGGTACGTCATTCAATTTCTCAAATTCAGTGCCTGCAAGAAGTAGCCTAAAACAGCTAGTTGGTGAAGAACGGAGCATTTGGCAGAAGTTGTGGGAATCACCTCCCTCACATGTTTAGGAGTGCTGCTAATAAGTTCCGTGATTAAAATTAAAACTGGTTTTTGCCGTTTTACTACGTAGTAACCATAATATTTGTTACTGTATACTACGCGGACGCCCAGGTTATTGTATATTT
Organism: Rhipicephalus sanguineus; assembly: GCF_013339695.2. NCBI lineage: Eukaryota > Metazoa > Arthropoda > Arachnida > Ixodida > Ixodidae > Rhipicephalus > Rhipicephalus sanguineus. The sequence continues at coordinate 79,526,485 of NC_051185.1, forward strand.
GCCTTCAATTGCCTTGGCACAAGAGTAAACTAAAGCGAAATTTACATGTGTAAACAGTAGTAAAAACGATGCAGATAGATGAAAGTAAGGCAAATGCGGAATGCCTATTTCGGCAGTACGTTGCAAAAGACATTGCCCTACCCGGACCCGAAAAAACAGCGCAGATACCTAGGTAATATATGGTATGCAACAGAAGGACAGGTGTGAAAGCACTTGCGCTAACAATCAAACTATGACCGTAAAAATACTGCTAGTTAGATCAATACATTTTCTATCGGGACAGCCTCGCTACCGGTGGTGCTCTACATTTTAGAAGCTCATTGGTATGTACTTGAATCCTCTCGCATGTCCAACTTACATCCACGAAATTCTTCAAATCGCTGATGTGTGAAAGCCACGGGTCGAAAAGCAGCCCCATTCTTGTAATATTAAATCGTAACGAGGCACCACGCAAGAGAAACTCCAATAACGACATCACATCGGCATCAGAACTTGCACGACAGACTTCACACGCATTCTAGTACTTGGCACAGCACAGTGGCTAAAAGCAAGTGTCACGGCACTGACACAACAACGAACAAACAAATGTTGATCAAAAAAGTTCAGCTGGCCGCAGATATCGAGCTGATGTTTTTGTCGAGAGGGTGCGAGTGCCACCCCGTGACTCTGCTCTACAAAGAGAAACGCGTAGACCTGATCGCCTGCCCTCGCTGGATCACTGTGGAGGAAAGTTGAAAGAATGTCACTGTTTAGCTTTATTTAGGTTGCCTAGTGGAGTTCAGCCAACGAAGTGGAGTTTAGCCAACGCCTGTTGTTTCACAGGGTTGTGCTGTATCGCATCATGTTGTACTTTAAAAGACACGATACAATACTTCATGTACCGAAAATACAGATACTGACAGAGTTCTTACGAGACCCATCGCGATACAAACACGAGATACTGAAACAGTATCTGAGTTAGTATCTAAGATACATGCACCTTCGATACGGCGCAGCGTTGATTGTACTGCATAATGCCCCCTTTAATCAACTACTTTTCTAAGCGCTTTTGGAGTCAAGAGATAACTCGTCGCTTTCCTACAAACTAGCTAATAGTGTTCCAAATCTTCTCCCCTGGTTGATTTTCTTTGCTAAAGAGAAACACATTGCGCGTAACCTATAGAATAGTCTATAACAGCCTAACAATTACTATAAGTTACAACAACTAAATTGCGCATACATTCCTTTGCCTCTCCACTACAGAGTAGTACAAGATGATTTCAGTACGAAGCGCAAGTACTTTCTCTTGTCTTAATGCAAATGCTAGGTGCACTGTACAATCAAAATTAGTCGCTTTTGAATGAAATACCATGTGTGACTCAGTACTGCTGTCAGCATATCTGGAAAACAAATTATCGGGAAGTCTAATTCCGATATCTAAGGTCAGCGTCACAAGCGTCTATGTGTATAACAAAATCCGAATCCCAGAAGAACATTACGCCACCAATATGAGCGAACCTGATTAAATAGAGTACCTAAGAATTTTTTTACTGCGCGGGAGGTCCAGGGCTGTGTGCGGAGCTGGTAGTTCTTTCTTAGGTTGTAACCGAGCATACATCAGTATTTTAAAGTATGTACTTGCGAGCGAAATGAAATGATATTTTTTTCTGCGAGTATGAGTTGTCTTTCTTTGGGATTGGCATGACCTTGCCTACCTTCGAGTCCTATGGCACCACTCCAGGTGAGAGTGATTGCTGAAAAATGGGAGACAAAACCACACCTAACATAAGAATTCTAGCACACACATCCGCATGCGACAACGAATGAATTAGTGATTAGTGGCAACCATTTACGCATACGTTAGATAGATCCCAGAGGAGCTATTGCGGTAGAAGTTATTTTGAAACCTTTTCAATAACTGCCGCGCCGAATATGACCTGTGATTACAAGCTCAGAACTGCATTCAGCAGATATAGCGCTTTGATCGCTACTCATTTCGAAATTACATGCACCATGTTGTATTTTTTTAAGCCCGTAATTTCTTGGATTTCGTTAATACAGAGTTTAGTTTCGCTTTCACTTTTACAATCTTTTTGTCGGTGCTTGCGTTTACCGCACGGTCTGCAACCTAAAACCTCTGCTGTTAGTGAATATTACGTCTTATTTAGAGAGGAGTTAACAAGGTTTTAGGCGGCATATTTAGGCTAAAATCATACATAAAGATAGCATATACTAATTGTTGTAATATTGTTGAGCGCTTGCTTGCTGTTGTCAAATCATGGTTTCCTAAAATGCTGATATGCACACCTTAGGCTCCTAGTATAGAAGCAAGTGATAGAGAAACGTGTGCCAATCTCGGCAGTAAAACGAATGACCCTCACCTGAGAATCCTCATGAAGATAGCTCCATTCACAGTGCTTGCATAGTGGCCTATCTGTCAACTCAGTCAGCGGCAATACAATACTTTTTGCGCAGCCAAACGTGCGAAGACCGCTTAACAATTCAGTTACAGTTTACTTCTGGGAGTGAAACGAATGATGCTTATCTGGTAATCCTCGTAAAACTAGTTCTATTCAAAGTGTCCTAATCTGTGCTCTCGCCCAGTAACCGGCAATACAATTCCTTTTCTGGGGCCACAAGTTTTACGACCGCTTCGCAATTCAGTTACAGTTTACTGCTCTTCCAAAGCATAGCTTGTATTACTGTGAATCGCTCATCTTATTCCCGAACACGGCGGCTGTACTTCTGATACAGGTCAAATATAAAGAGGGCCAATGCTCTAGATGTAAGTACATGTTAAAGAATCCCAATCGGTCAAAACTTATCCGGAGTCTCCTACAACGACGTGCCTCATAATGATATCGGGGTTATGAGCTCTCCTAAATGCGCAGCAACGTTTGCTATTGAATTGCTCACATTACCTTCATAACACATGCCGTAACACTTCCCAAGCAGAGAATCCAGTGTTTCCAGTGCATGCTGCTCTCCCATAGCACAGTACATAGTGCACTGAATCGTCAATCACTATTCTTAACAATTTTCTATTGCTGAGACGGCTTATCCCCTTCCCACAGTAAAGTCCATTGTGCTTTCTATTGCACCTCCACCTCCCCCCTCCGCTGTCTTTTCAAAAGTACCACGTTGCGACAAATATGGACTACTTCCGTATTCTTCCATCTGAAAGCGAAAAATGTTTGCCGCCTTCTTACACAGTAGAGCGCAATGAAAATACTCGAAATTATCCATTTTTTTTAACACAGCACTCCTTCTACGGCGGCAAATGCATCGCGAAACGTGCACAACGTCACACCAATTGGATAGTTTTTTCTCATCCAGGACAAGCATTTTCACAAGTACTTGAACAATTATTAGATTATACAAGAGTGCTTTTTATTTCTTCTAGTTGCTGTGGTTTCATCTCTTTAGACGTTAGTTGTGAGATTCTGTCGGTTTCAGTCTTGCGTGTTTGCATAGTTTTACTTTCTTCGTTTGTGTCTCAGCCAGTCAATGTTCCTTTGAAAACATTGTGATGATTTCTGCTTTACTTATTGTTTTCTGGCCCATAACATGTAGGGCAGCTACTTGGCTATCCTGCATGGTAAGATGGTAAGAAGGAAATTTATTACTGACATTCCACAAACTGCTTCACACTTCGTCAAATATAAAATGCGGTAACCTTATACTGTTACAGAGAGTTGAAAATTACATAGAAGGGTGCGGCCCTGTAGAGTTGAGTGTGGTGGAGAATACCCAGCAGTTCTAAAACACATCGCCGACACAGTGTTCAATTCATCGTTGTTGTAGCCTAACAACAACTTTGGTCGAAACGTTAACGCCTACAAGCATTTCTCAATTCACCACTGCACATCCCAAACACAGTTGATGCGATGTCGTTCCAGGCCACTTGTTGAAATTTCTGCTTCGGAGGGCTAGAAAAAATCGCATTTTGATATGGCGTTAAACATGTTACGCTTCTATGAACTAAACGCCGCGCCACTCGCATAAAAAAGTTAGGTATGTTTTTAAGGCGAAAGCCAAAATGTCTTCAAACACGAGAACTTACCGTCGCTTCGGCGTGAAGTTGCATAACGTGATCTCACATGATGATGTCACCGCATGACAACGTCGCTTGGTCAAAGGTGGGCCAATCATAGAAGCAGTACAAAACCACATGACGAGGAGAAAGCTTGGAATGTCTCCGATCTTATAGGCAGTGCGAAACCTCGGAAGGTAAAGAAAGTTCTCACGTCGCGGGAGGGTCCATACATGTACTAAGGAGAAAACAAGACGAAGGATTTCGTTCGAGTCATCTAAGGCGAATGCATAGGGCATCCTGCGAGTTTTACTGATATACGTGTCTTTGCAGGCCTTTGTATGTTGGAATCTGAATTTCTTGGGAATAAGTCATGTACCATTGGAAAAGTGACTGCTTTAGGTGAGCGAAGAAACCAAGCACTCTTTCAGCATGTGACTTCATTTATTGAGTAGCATTTTAAAACCAATGAAGGAGAAAATTAGTGCAGCAGCTGTAACTGAAACAAAAGAGTTTAATCTCGGAATCCTAACACATTAGCTCCATTTGCGTAGCAGTCAAGGTGCCTCATCTTTTCGCGGCTGGGTGTACCATACTAGAATAGACAGCAGTCTGAATCGTTCACCAGTTTTTTCAAACACATTAGCGTCTTGGTTGAGGAAATTTGAGACCATTGCTTAAGCACTCTAGCGCTCTTTACAGCGAACCTCTTCTTAGTATACCCTTCGCCGGCGCCTGTGATGTAATGCTGCACACGTGGCCTTGTGGTATGGTGACTGCGATGCTCGGAAGAAAAAAATGCTGCAGTGGCTTAGCTCGCCTATGCCAGGATAACGTAGCGTTAGCAAAGGTTCAGCTGATTGTTCTTAGCTTTCCTGATTGTCTAGGATTAGCTTGACTATCATGCTTACTGCTGCTCTAATGACACACACACGGTATACGTATTATGTGGCACATGTATATTTATATTGCCAGGCAACTATTTCGGGATCCGATGAGTTAAGATTCTCCGCTCTTCTGCGCCGTTGAGCAGCGTTTGCGCTCTCCATCTCCATGGCTAAACCACACTGGCAAACGCCAGTCAGAGGCGCTACCAAGCGGTTCCAGCGCAGTGTCAGACGGCGACTGCACAGCGAAGGCGAACAGCTGCGCGCGCGCTGGCGCCAGTACGTCTACCTCGGCTACGACGTCACTTCTCTGTAAAGCGCAGACCGGTGGCAGCGAGTCGCGCGCGGCAGCGGCGGAGTGCCCGGGAGGTGCCGGCTCCGATGCGCCAGCTATGTGACATCACTCATCCTCGCGCATGCGCAGCACAACTCTTGAGGAGCGACGCGAAACTGGCTCGGCTAGGCCAGTGTAGCTAACGCTACAAAAGGGGGCTGCTGCGTGATGCCGAGAAAGGGATGGCGAAATCGAGGGAAGGCGGTGCCTTACCGAGAGGGGCGAAAGCCAAGCTTGGAGAAGAGGGCGCAACCAATGGGAGGCACGCCAAGGGGGGCGATGAGGATGCTCGGCGGAAAGCTCGGCGGAAAACCACGGCGTAAGATATTGCCACGCGTGCTAGTACGAACCGGCTATCTTCGCCACATGCTTGCTTGTGTTGGTAACGAATGCTTTGGTTTTAGGGCGACGCTTCTTTCAGAGATAAGCAGGGCGCACGGGAATAAGCACTGCGTAGGCGCTCATCTGTAGCCGAGTTGGTGAGGACGGTGTGCAGAAGCCGTTTTCTGGTTTTGTATAATCCAACCAGGCAGTTGTTGCTGGGCAGCGTTTCCTTTCAGCTGGCTATCCGCAGCCATGTGATTCCCTTTTTAGTTTTCTTCTTGTGGGCAGAAGTTCGCTCAATACAGAATTTCCCTCAGCTCCATTACCCTGTTGCTGCCTGCTTTCACTGCAATCTACCTCTACTACGTGACATTGTCACGTTGTCGTGACCATGCAGAAGGAAGCAGTCGGGCTGGTAAAGACGAACCAATTTCTTGGGCGAACTTGTGCCCGCGAAATTAAAGATTATAATAGAAGTGATAAAACCTGAACAGCTCCACAACGGTGGTGTAGTGGTTATTTCACTCGACTGTTGACCCAAAGGTCGCAAGAACGAATCCCGGCTGCGGCGCCTGCATTTGCGATGGAGGCGAAAATATTCGAGGCCCGTATACTTAGATTTGGGTGCACGGTAAAGAACCCCATGTGGTCGAAATTTCCGGAGTCCTCCACTACGGCGTCCCTCCTAATCATATCGTGGTTTTGGGACGTTAAACACCAGATAATATTGCATTACAAGCTGTACGCTGATAGACGTAATCGCAGTCGTTGGCCGTCGGTAATCTGAGAGCTGTAAGGCGCGTCGGCATTCATGCATGTGGCATCGAACATTCTCGCCTTCTCGTTGGTGACTGCGTCAGTTCCTGTGTAAACTCTACTGTTCGTTTTGTGGGTTCGAGCTTATCAGAACAATAAAAAATGAGCTAACAACCTCAACAACTGTTCCAGCCAATCGGGGTGGACTTACCGCGCTCATTTGCGACGTCAACTTCCGGTTATAAGTATATCGTCGTAGCTGCGGACTACCGTGCCTGCTACGCCAAAACCGAGGCCCTGCCTAAAGTTAGCGTCCCCGAAGTACTGACATTCCTTTAAAACGTCCTGCTGCCTCACGGCGCTGTAGAGATGCTCGTCACCGACGGAGGTACGGCTTTTACGGCGGACCTAACGCAAGCCCATTTGATGTACAAATAACCGACGGCCAAGTGCCTAACACCCGCAGGCAAATGGCCTCACCGAGCGGCTGATGAGCCCTCGCCCTCATGCTGGCAGTGTACGCGCACGTGGAACACAGGACATGGGACGCCATCCTTCGGTACATAAACCTTCGCTTATAACGCGGCAGTGCAAGAAACAACGCACACGAAGCCGTTCAAGCTAGTTTTTGGAAGGAACACCTCGACGCTTGACGCCATGGTGCCCACCGTCAGTGAGGAGTACAACCTGGACGTTGAGGTCTACCATTAGCGTGCCGAAGAAGCCGGACAGTTCACCCGCCTACGCATCGAGAATCAACAGAGGACCGACAGCCGCCGTTACAATCTTCGTCGACGCTTCGTGGCATACCAGCGCGGCGACCATGCCTGGGTCTGGACACGTATACGCCGATGCGGACTCAGCGAAAAACTTATTCGGCGTTACTTCGGCGCGTACCAGGTGCTTCGACGTCTTCGCGTGCTGGACTACGAGGTCATCCTAGACGGCATTACGAGCTCTCAGCGGCGCCGCACACGACCCGAAGCTGTCCACGCCGTGCGGCTACACCGCTTTATACGCGGTAGCGAGCCTGAGGACTCAACGTTTTGCTTTCTTTATTATTGTTCTTTCATTGCGTATGCATTTCTTCCCACTTTCATGTTCTTTTTTAAGCCTCGAGACGATGGGTTTTAAGGGAAATAGGCAGTGCCTCGCGCGCTTGTTTTTGTATTTTAATATAACGGTACCGTCATACGTATAAGCACTGCTTCGCGAAAACGGCGCCCGAATATATGGAAACCTCCCGAATTATTTTAAGATCTTCTGATAAGCTCGAGCGCGCAACGCCAACAGTAGAGTTTATTGTGGAACTAGCCCGACCAAAAACGATAACGCATGAACCTTCGATGATCCAGGTATTAAATGTCGACGCGCTTTGCTGCTGATCAGATTGCTCGACGATTGACTAATCTTCTCTCCGCTATCAGTGCACGGCTTGGATTGCATGTACCTTGACTTTCCATTTTCCGGGCAAAAGCTCGCCCAGATAAAGATTTCCGTATTTCGCAGTGTTGCTGCAGCCTTCTTCACCGTCACAACCACGTGACAATTCAGTCTTTTGTTGAGTGCACTCACACGACTCGCGATCAACCAGATAAAGCAGCAAGGCCACGCACCCTTCGGTCCGTAGACGGCAGCAGATATGTATGTCAGGGACGACCAAACTGAAGACATCAGCATTTATCATTCCGGAGTTACGTGAATAATATGCATGTCGGATGAGTCATCTTTCGTCTTCAACAACATCGGAGCTTGTAGCCATTTTGCTAGCCGTCAGCTTTATTAAACTGTGAACGACACCCAGAAGGTGGCTCGTAATCGCAGATTCCCTGGCAGCTCTTGCGTGTGTGGAAAATGCCACTTCAGGAAAAATAGATATACGTATAGTATACGCGATATTAAAAGAGCTTTCCGAAGCTACGAAGTCTGGTCATCACGTGGCATTTCAGTGGGTTCCCAGTCACTGCAGAATCAAGGAAAATGAAATGGCAGATGAGTTGGCGAAAGCCGCTCATCATTACACGCAAACCCGCCTCATTCCCATATCCCAATGCGACATACAGCGAATTTTGCGAAGAGCAAAACGTGAAATATGCATATCCACCTGGTTCTCAGACAGCACAAAGTAATCGATCTTCTACGCTGTTTACCCTAACCTTGAGTGCCAATTAGACCCCCAGCTCCCAAGACGTATTTACACACTCATTCATCGCTAAGACGGGGAACTGCTTACACAAAGCACTTCTTATTCCGGATTCAGCGGGCATCATTGTCAACATGTTCGTGCGGCCACGACGACGAGGATGCACATCATCTGTTGCTTGACTGTCCCAAGCATGACACACACAGACCGCGACTCGAACAGGAACTTCACACGCTGGACTCTGAGCGAACGTTTTCGTTGGCGAAAATACTAGGCACAAGGCCGTCTAGGATAAACCGCAAAACAATGGAATTGCGCCAACGTTTTTTTTTTGAAGACAACAATATTTGCGATAATTATTGAGCGGACTATACTGAAGGACTGCACCCCGACGGTATGTGTGCTTGTGGGACTGTATTATGTACACACACACACACACACACACACACCACACACACACACACACACATATATATATATATATATATATATATATATATTGTTGTCACCATTGCTTGGTGACGGCTACCCCTTCCACATAATATATATATATATATATATATATATATATATATATATATATATATATATATATATATATATATATATATATATATATATATTATATATATATATATATATATATATATATATGTATATTATGTGGAAGGGTAGCCGTCACCAAGCAATGGTGACAACAACTCCTTCATTTATTTTCTATTTCAATAAAAACATGAAGACCAAAAGGCATGAAGACCAAACTTAATTGTGTAATGAGCGAACACGGCTATGGCAAGCTAGCGACTAATCTTGGAAACGCAGGATGGCGTTTCGGCAATGATACAACACAGAAGTATTAGAACAGACTTGCAATACCTCAAAATACTTGTAAAACACTTCGAGAACATAGAAATGCAATAGTCCGAAGAATTGGGGGTGAGAGGGGGGCTCAAATCCGATGTTTGGATGTCTTTCACGGAGTGGTGCTGCCTGGACTTTATCAGAGGCAGCTGTATTCCAAAATCCGCGCACTACCTTACATTTACTGTAACTCATTATTCTTCGTGTTTCGTTACAGTCGCGTTCATTGTTCCTTTACTCCACAATACTTTTGTTGGTGCTTCACTTGGCGCCCACTATGCTGCACCATGCGTGTCGAAATACGTCCAGCGTTATCAAGCAATCCGTCTAATTTTGATGACAGCGCATAAAAGGTGAAGTTCTCATTATAAAGTTCAGTGCTTCCACATATGAGATCCGTTCCACATTTCCTGGAATGGTGTGTTGGTGGTGATGCCTAGACTGCTAGTTTAAAGAGAAATAGTAGAGAAACTTGTGTAACTCGTGTACTTGAAGTGAAAGGGCTCTCCCTGGGAATTCCCGTAGTATTGGCTCCAATAGCAGTACAGGCCTGGTCCGGAATGCAGTGGGTCGCCCCGCCACGGTGGTCTAGTGGTTATGGCGCTCGACTGCTGACCCGAAGGTCGCGGGATCGAATCCCGGCCGCGGCGGCTGCATTTTCGATGGAGGCGAAAATGTTTGAGGCCCGTGTACTTAGATTTAGGTGCACGTTAAAGAACCCCAGGTGGTCGAAAATTTCCGGAGCCCTCCACTACGGCGTCTCTCATAATCATATCTTGGTTTTGGGACGTTAGACCCCAGATATTATTATTATTGTGTAAACTGTCCTGTTCCGTTTGTCACCGATGTCCCATAATATAATCGGGGCTGCAAATACAAATACTCAATTCAGAAGTATTTGAGATACAGATACAAAATACTACAACAGTGATATTAGTCCCAGTTGTAGCTTGAGATATTCTCTCTTATCTATCACTCCCCCTTTCCCACACCGAACGCGTAGGGTAGCCAACCGAGCGAAGCTTGGTTAACCACTCTGCCTTTCTCCTTCGTTTCTCTCTCACTCTCTCGATACATTTACAAATATCTTATTATAGATTTATGCAATACAGCAGCAACCTCCTAACGGCTTCCCAAGCAACACTTAGCGGCGCTGCTGCTATTGACAGGCAACGCCATCTCTGGCAGAAAAAATAGAAACTGGAGTGTAAGCAGCGCGCGTTTTCCCTTCTCTCCACCGCGTTGCCGCTCGCTTCTGGGCACGTGCAGAGCTCTCGCGCTGTACTTGCGGCGCCTCACAATGTACCGCTTGCAGTGCGGCTTCAAAAGGATCTTCAAGCTTGACTGGCACTTCCGAAAAGCGAACTTCATAAAATGAGAAATGCTCACCAATCACGTTAACGGTGAAGAGCAGACGATCGACGACAACGACGCCCGACTCAAAGCGAAATGCATTCCCCAAGTCGCGATTACACCGTGTAGGATGTATACCTCGAGGTAAGTCTCATTCTGTCATATTAAAGATGAATAATGGTCCACATGCACTCCGAAATGAAGCTGTACGCGCTAACGATGTTCTGCGGTGTGGACTACGAATCACATGATTGTTGTTTTGATATGGCATGCTTACAGTAACAGCCGTGTACTTTCGTGAACAAACATTTGCCGGCGTGCGAAAAAAAATATACGGCCATCGCACTGTTTCCTGAGAAGGCTAGAGTCAAGTCCTCCGTGCCGTTGGAGAATCACCCACCGATTAAGACGCGAGGCAGCTAGCCGAGCTTTAACCACTGTGAAGCAAGATGAACTGCTCGCCTCGTTTTTTCGGCTCTCGCGTCATGCTTGCAGTCTCTTTTTGTGATATCGACTTGGCAGGCGTATAAAACCTGCTGCGCGAACGCGGGTACAAAATCGCACAAAATCAGAATGTGGTTACTTCAAGGTTCCACTTGCAAAGCATGTATTAGGTGCCAGTTATATTTAGCGGCTTAATATATATCACCCTAATAAAGTGACAAAAACAAAGAAAACCTGCAGAACGATGTCAAAGCTTGCTGAAAATGCACAGACGTCCGTTCCGGCGTGATAAAGCAGCCTTCCTGGCGCGTGAATTGCAGGCGCCGAACATCTGACAATGTGCCGGGTTCAGTTGAATTCAACCAATCGCGCAACGCTAACGGTATAACGCGAGTGTGAACGTTCAACAACGACGGGTAGGTCTCACGAACACGGGGAATCAAAACACAAAGTTTTTTCACCTACAACCATAACAGGACTTTCACAATGCGAGAAGACAGCGAGTATTCATTACTGTAGTCGCTGCGTGCATGCGCCGCGTTCCTTACCGATTCAGGTAGTCGAAACGAACGAAAGCGATGAACTCAGACAGCCGAAATAGAAGGCGAGGCAGTGCTGTCAGCTATCCACGCTTGCCGCCTTTATTTCTCGTGCGACATGGCCGGGAACCGATACAGTTTCACACGTGAATCCCGTGCCTTGGTGTTGTCGGCACTGTTGTGGCAGGCTACTAAACCGCAATACTTCGGATCTCGCTTCCACTTCCGCGGGGTCGCTTCTGCCATCGCGGAAATGCGCAGCTTCGCACAGCAAGCCTGTAGGTTCAACGTGCCGAGATTACGGCCCCCCAGTTACCCACACCGCCAGAAGAACACGTGCGCACGTGCGCTACCGCTACAGAGCAGCAGCGCGGCCAGCGCGGCGCTATCGTCGCGCCGCAAACTTGAGCTTGGGTTCCCTATGCACGGAAATTTTAACAGCGCAGCTGCTTAAGCATTGCGAAACTCCGGCATGGTCCCCACAAAACTGGGCTGCTCTGCGCCACAGAAAAGGGCATCATCGGCATCATCATCCTCGCTCACGATCATCATAGCGGCATCATCGATCATCGTAGCGGCATCATCATCATCGCTCACGATCATCATCATCGTTTTACCATTCACGCGCCGCGCCTCTCGCGCAGCTCATGCTCAGAGCTCGAGGCGCGAGGAGTAGAACGAGCTCACGCTCCTGGCGGTTAGGACGCTTGCAGCCGCCGCTCCGCATCGGCAATCGCATTCCAAAATAAAGTGGCGAGACAACGACCCGGCCACGTCGGCCGCATTCAAGTCTCTCTCTCTCTCTCTCGCTACGAGTGGTGACCCGAAGAACCGCACCCTTCGACGAGCGACGCTGCAATGCTTCCGCGACTGTGCCCGCCGGTGAAGCCGTTCCTTCCTGCCTACCCACGAGTGTGGTTCTGGCAGCTCGACGCTACCCTCGCGGTGAATGGCGTCACCGCGCAGCAACTAATGCACGACATCCTGCTTGACGCTCTCCCGCCTGAGCTGCGTCATCTGTCGGCCGCGTCGTCCTCCAGCCCGCAGCCATATGACGACCTCTGCGCTGCGGTGCTGGCCCGCTACTGCGAAACGTACCGCCCGCTACCGGGAACCCGTGAGTTCCGGGTTTCCCCTCCCGCAACGCGAGCGGTACCACCCGGCCCACAGCCCTCCCATGACCGCGATCTACCTTCCCCGGCTACGTCTCTTTCAGCCTCTCGTCCGGCCACCAGCGCAGTGGTTCCCGCGCCAGACGACCAGCCCGACGATTTTCAGGTTCCTACGCCCGAGGTTCCAGCGCCCGACGACGTTCCTGCTGCCATCGACCAGTCCGCCACGAGGTGCGTTTCTTCGACGCCCTCAGCCGACGGTCCATCAGGCATGCCCGCCATCCGCCCGTCGTCCGTGTCCTCGCCGGCTCATGACACGTGCCTGACCTCAGCTTCCACGCTGGCTACCTTGCCGCACGGCCTAGAAGCTGACACGGACAACCTCTCGTCCGCTGTGCGCCCCTCACTCGCGGAGGTTTCGCCGTCGACGATATCCGAACGTGACCTTCCATCGACCTCAGAGCTCTGCGTTTCTTGCCAGCAGCGATCCGCATCGCCCTCGACGTCTTCCGCAGCAGCAGTGCGTGCCCCTCACCAACTTCGGCCGAACATGCGGGACGCGGCAACGATGACGGAATCGCCTGAGGATGACATGCCTGTTTCATCAAAGGCAGCACCGCATGCAAATGTCACGCCTGCCACGACGGCAGACGTGCAGCATTCCGACCTGCGCATGGGCCCTCATGTGCCGTCTACCGTACATGCTTCACCGAGCGCAGGTTCACCGTCAGAACCTTCAGAGACTACGCTTGCTCGGTTGCACAACGGGTTTTCACCGGAGCTTTTGACGCACGACGCCGCCCGCACGACATCTGAGCACCATCCAAGCGCGCTGATCACAGCACCGACGATGACCAATCGCACCAAAGGCGTACCGCGCACAATGCTACGACGTTTTGGGTGTCTTACAACACGACATGCCAGAACCTGTACAGCGCCGCATGCATGCCGGCGCCTTCGATGTGCCCCAGCGCAATCCTCCGCGCTGAGCCCCCAATTCCGTCGCAAGCTGCCGCATTCTGTTCACGCCCACCGTACACGACGGTGTTTCGTCTCGGGCCGAAGACAACGTGCACCGAGTGCGCGCAGTGGTTCCCTTCGCCGATCTTACCGGTGTAGCGTCTGTCATCGCGTCCAGCCATTTTTGTTGGTTCGGCTCTGACGTATACGGCCTCGGGTGCATTCGCTCCTGCCAGAGCGTCCATTCGTCGCGACCCCCGCCCTCTACGCTTCTCCCAGAGCCGCCCGCCAGAGACCCAATGGTTCCCGACAGTCCTTCACCGTTGACGACCTAGCCCTTTCGGCCCTGGCGGTGTCAATTGACACCATCACACAAAACTTGCCCTAGCACCTTGGAAATGAAACCAAAACCGCCCATTCTTGGGGAATTTACTTCTTCAATGATCCCCACTGCGAATAAGACCAAAATGGTGACATGCTTGCGGAGCTGGGAGCCGCAAAGAAGAAGGAGCTTGACCGAAGTCATGGGTGACGCCGAGGCGGGTCAGCTGAGGCGGGTGAGCGCCGCAGCTCACCCGCCTCAGCTGTAGCGGCATCATCATCAATCTGTAGCGGCATCATCATCATCGCTCACTATCATCATCATCGTTTTACCATTTACGCGCCGCGCCTCTCGCGCAGCTCATGCTCAGAGCTCGAGGCGCGAGGAGTAGAACGAGCTCACGCTCCTGGCGGTTAGGACGCTTGCAGCCGCCGCTCCGCTTCGGATATCGCATTCCAAAATAAAGTGGCGAGACAACTACACGGCCACGTCGGCCGCCTTCACGTCTCTCTCTCTCTCTCGCTACAGGGGTATGTGCCAACTAGCTCCTAGCATAGCATAGCCGTGCATAGTAGAGTACACCACGGACGTGGGAAAAGGAAGTGTGGGCAAGGAGAGGTGCGGTTAAGGAGAGGAAGAGGGAAAGGAGGAAGAGAGAAGGTATGGCAAAGCATAGTCATGTATAATATGGTATAGCATGGGTTTGGGAAGACGAAGTAGCGTAAGGAGGAGGGAAAAGAGGAGCGGAGAGTGTAAAGCATAGCACAGCGATGTATATAAAAATTGGGGAGAAGCGAAGCATGTGGGGAAGAGTGTTTCAGCTCCACTAACGTGAAACCTGTGGAGGGGCGAAGCATGCAGTGTGCGCCGATGTTTCCCACAGCAAAATCACTGCTAGTGGGCAATGAGAGACAGAAGAAGGATTAGACACACACACCTGCAGTCCAAATTTAGTCAGCGAGCACGCTGCGAATGCTTATTGTTGAACTATGCACAAGAGAAATCTCCCCTGGCACTGCAATTCAGGTCAAGATCCAGTGCCTATATATACGGGGTGGCCGGTGAACGGTTTTCGAGTGGGAGCAGTCGGTTATTTCAATCAAGAAACTTGGCGTTGTCTCTCACGGGCGAAAGTCATTCCTTGTGAGCTGGTAGTTCAGCGTTCATCGCAGAAGGAGCGTTTTCATAGCCAACGCGTGCAGCTCGCTCTCTCTCGCCACATGCCAAGCGCTGAGGTGGTGGCGCCCTCTCACGCTCAAGCAAATGGACCGTTACGACAGCATACGGCGGTGCACGCCGACACGCCGATACCCTAAGGCTCTTCGCCCCTAATAGCGTGGCCTCTGAGAATGGCTTCCGCAACGCGCCGTCGCTCAGGCCGTTTCATTGCACGGGGAGAATGTTATCAGAGAAAGCAGTGTGACAGCCGGAAGAGCGCCGCTGATTGGACGCTGAGCTTAGGCTAATAGCACCATCCTGCGGTATAATAAATAGTTAACAAAACGATCATACCACGACCTGGAATAAACACTCAGGGAAACGCGACGCTGGTCGTGTCACCCATCAAGCTTCGCCGCGATTTGCCAAGCGGCCAGTGGGGAACGCGGTGTAACAATCTGGCGAGCGTCGCAAAGCTATTTTAGTATGAATGGATGCTATGAGCAAAGCTTGGCCTAAGGTTACCACCTCGCGGTGTATTGAGGCGATGAGAAAATTACACTTATGGGCAATAAACCAAGATAGCACGTTTTTTCAACAGGTTTACTGTGTTGATTTCAAGGAAATGATGTTTAGATATATCGCTCTGGAACTGACCCAAGATTTGCTTCTGAGAAGCAGCGGTAACTGCCACTGCGACGTTCTAAATGCGCATGCATTTCTATGCCTAAACCCTGCACAAACTAGAGGAGGGACTTGACTCGTGCTTCACCTATTCCTTCCAGTCAGAGCCTACACAACGACAAAAACCAAACCGTGCGTCACGTTAAACGAATCGCTGCAAATAAATAATAAGATTTTCTAGCCGCGCTATGAATAGTGTGTGTACAGTCTTCACTACCGTGTTAACCTTCTGTGTCGACATGCCGCGGTCCGAATACCTTATGTGAGCGTGAGCTGTTCCATAGATGCGGTAGCGTGAAGAAATGATGGGAGTGGCTAACAGCAACTTTTGGGAGTGCGTACGTTGCATGTGTTACGGCGCCCGGTACATAAGACCGGCCCGTCCTGCATCGTGCGCATGCGCATGAGTATCTTTCATGCGCTCTGTCCGAAACGTGGCGTCCTTACGTAAGTAACGACTAAAAGCCCAAATCACACTGAAAGATTTCCGGTTGGCGATGAGATCACCACGCGACTGGAAAATGCCCTCGTCGTACCGACTGATCCTTGACCGCTTTTCGTATCCTGGAGAAAATCATCGATTGTCGTAAGCCAATGAGAGTACGAGTTTACAAGATGACAAAGATGAAAGCATTGTAAGAATTGTGAGAGGCTCTCTCGTGCAGAGCCACCGGCCTTGTGGAATTGAAACGCTACTGCGAGTGTGGTTGTGGCTTTCACGGGTAACATGCCGCAGCGCGGCGACGCTTCTGGCGTTCCAGCATGGCCTAGACAAAGGTGGGCTAGAGGGGAGACGCGATGCGCGCGCCAGCGTCTCTCTTCTACTTGGGCTAAGATATAGCTCGTCTCTGTAGAGTTGGCGGGCACAATGAGCGCGTCTTCACGCGAGCTACAACTGTAAAGTGAACACGGCTGCTTTCCTCGCTGACGCGATCGCGCCTGCTCGTGCTACAAAACAGCATATCCACGGAGTGAATGATGATGAGTGGGCGAAGCTGCGGAGGTTCATCGGTAAACCGTGAATCTTCCGTGAATTCTGCCCACTACATCATCACCGACGTGAGATCGGGCGCGTTTATACTAAAGGTTCGATGAGATTTATGACGACTTGCAGCTCACTTTAAAGGGCTCCGCCATAATTCTTTATCGTCATCAGGCACAGCATGAACAAAGTGCGCGTAATGCCTTACATGCGTTTAGCAGGTACCACGGCTCTCCGTAAAATGACGAAAAATGGCACAGTGCCTGCTGCACTACTTCTCAAAAATTACAATGATTTATAGCGTAGTGGATTCCTCGCAAGTGCACTTGTATTGGTTGCCAAGGAAGCCCATAAACACATGATCGATTTCCTCGGGATCTCAGTAAAATTACAATGATTTATAGCGTAGTGGGTTCCTCGCAAGTGCACTTGTATTGGTTGCCAAGGAAGCCCATAAGCGCATGATGCATTTCCTCGGGGTCTCAGTAAAATTACAATAATTTAGAGCGTAGTGGGTTCCTCGCAAGTGCACTTGTATTGGTTGCGAAGGAATCCCATAAGTGCATGATCCATTTCCTCGGGGCCTCAGTGAAATTACAATAATTTTTAGCGTAGTGGGTTCCTCGCAAGTGCAGTTGTATGCCAAGGAAGCCAAAAAGCGCATGATTCATTTCCCTGGGGTCTCAGTAAAGTTCTTCGCCGCCCCCCCCCCCGTCTCTCTCCCACGTCAACGTATGTAATACAGCATGACGGGAGATGGAAATAGCGACCGGGCCTCACCCAACGCAAATTACATAACTGGTGGGCCGTTTAAAGCTTCCAACCCATTACAAAGGGCTGAGCCATAAGTCTTCATCGTCATCAGTCGTCGCGTCAACAAAGTGCACGTAATGCCTTACAGACGTGTAGCTGGTGTCTCGCTTCTCCGCAGAATGACGAATAATGGCTTAGTAGGGTCTTCCCAACTTCACGAAAACTGTGATTTATGGCGTAGTGGGTACCTTTCTTGTGTACTTGTATTGTAGCCCCAAAAGAGCTTACAACGGGCTCTAGAAACGCCGCTCTTCCAGCTTTCGCTGTGACTGTGCTGCGGTTTCAGCGCAGGCCTGGCGTTTTTTTCACGACGGCTAGGAATTTTTCATTGCTTCAAAAAATTCAAATCTAATTATACCGGTACTCGGAACCAAATATTTTTATTTAGTTCAGATGTTTGCTCTGATACACTTGCACAGCACATACCTTGTGTGTATCTTTTAAGGTTTTGTTGTGTAGGCGGGTGAGCTCTGGACGTTTTAGCGCTTGACAAATACGCCGGGAGGCCGCCGAAAATCCTCGGCACAGCGTCCGCAAAAGTTCGAAACATCGCGCTGCGACGTCGCAACACCACCTCCGACTGGCCGTTGGTGCACGGGAACAATGCCACTGTCATCGAAGTGCTTTTTACAGGCACGCACATGCGGGGAGTCAAACGTGAAACCACCGGTTTCTCGTCGTGGTATGGCGCGTGTGACGTTTCCCGCCGTTTGCTGTCTCTAGGCAGCCAGAGCACCGACACTTTTCGTCATTTCTCTTGTATCCTGATCGAATCCAGGGTACGCATCAGGTACGTGGCATCATTTCCGACCCTATGGCACAACACACTGGGCACAGTACAGAACATAAGGTGAAAACTGCGCGCTCATTCGCCAAGACGTTTTGCACTGAGACCGACAGCCGCCTTCGCTGCCGTCTTCCCGGTGCCAACAGACTGGACACAGCGCCGCACCGCGGCCGCCGCTTGCAGCGCACAAAGCTCCCCCATAGAGTCACGGCGAAGCTTCATGACCAGTAAAAATATTGAAGGACTTGGCAGTACTAAAACTAACTAATACAAATCTTCGTGCCTAATGTACGCACATGCCTTCTGGGACGGTACAATATTCCCGTACTTAACATACACTAAGCCAGCGGTGATAAAAAAACTCTTACAAATATATACATACCGAAGCATATTAATAAGGGGGAAACTCCGGCGGCGATTAGTTCTAACCTATGCGAGCCCATGCCCAGGAAACGAGTGTCTTACTCACTGGGCTAATCACCCTTGCTTCCTGAACGTTCTTCCACAACCAGCGCAGAACGGACAACGGACAAGAAAGGGAACAGAGACAAGCGCTGTCTTCCAAGTGAGGGTTTATTGAAAAAAACGCACATGTATATATGCCATCATACCACATCGCGTGTGCGCTCACAAAAATTGCGTAAACATCGTGAACAGGTTAAGCAGACAACACTTATCGGGCATGACTAAATACATTTTCTTGACAGCGTAAACTACGGTCCACACCACTGATATGATTTTCGTTGGATATTCTGTGCATTTGTTCATTATGTATTTTGTCATGTCCGATAAGTGTTTTCTGCTTAACCTGTTTCACAATGGTTACGGGATTTTTTTGTGTGCGCTCAGGTGATGTGGTATTATGACTTATATACATGTGCGTTTTTTCAATAAACCCCCAGTTGGAAGACAGCGCTTGTCTCTGTTCCCTTCTTGTCCTTGTCCGTTCTGCGCTTGTTGAAGATGGATTACCAACTAGCCCAATCTTAAACTTTGCTTCCTGAACGTTTATACCATATAAACGCGTTGTAACGGTGAAGATGGCTCCATTTTCTCTCTCCATAAATAATGTTTCCCCTCTCAGTACCAACGCAACTCACAGTAACAGCAAGTCGCTGACAAGCGCAAGCTATATAGAGGAAGCAGGACGCCGTGCACATACCGCCCGACAAAGACATTCTGTTGAATACGGCCTCTTGAAGTAAGCGTGGGGTGTACAAGGGCGTGACCACCCTTACTGCGCAGCGGAAACACTCTCCACACACCTCCTCCCCACCCCTCTCCCCTCACCTTTCCACTCTCCCTCTGAACGCGGGCTCGACATGCCGAAACGCTGCTTCGCATCCCCTCAAGGTCCCCTTTAGCGGGAGATGGTGTGATTTTTTTTCTAAGGTCGCAGGTTCGGTCCCAGCCAGCGGCAAGTTATTTTTCGTCCAGTTTACTTTGTTCACATTTACATCACATTGACCACAAATAATCCACCCCCGCCCCCATACTTTGCTTGGCTTTCTTGTCTGTTAGTTCTTATTGATGTAGTGTTTCTGTTGGTGTTTCCGCCGCTATTCTACCTGAGCGTGGTGGCGAAAAAGGTATAGCGGTAAGGTGTCTTCCGTCTCATTTGGACGGCAGTTAACAAGCTTTTAGACGTCACCATTGCGCTTAAAAGAGAGTGTAAAATATCATATTCGAATTCGTGTTATCAAGCTCAATGTGTGATCTACTGGTGTCTTCTCATGGTTTCTCAGAACAATGTCTATAAGAAACTTAGATTCCTATTTAATAAACAAGTCATGTAGAAACTTGCGCTACACCTGTTAATACAACGAATGATGCTGACTAAAGATTCATCGTAGAGCTGGCTGCATAGAAACCATCCACAGTCGTTGTTAGTGGCACTCTGTCCTGTGTCCTTTCTTGTGTTTCTGTTCTGGCGCCTTAAAAGGAATAATGAACGGTCGCCAGCTCGCCCAACAAAATTTTCTCTTAACCCACCTGTAACAATCGACAATTGTTATAGCGCAAAAGCAGGACAAAGACAAAAGGTACACGAAGACGAGCACTAACTTCCAACTGGGTTTATTGTGCAGAACACGAAAATATACAGGTGGCACAACCAGGTGACAAAAGATGAGCAATGCAAAGATGAGCAAGGAAAATATTCAAACACCAAAAACATACAAAAAGAAACCTAAGGAAACATCAAGCAAAACCAAAAAAGCAAACACAAAAAACTATCGTTAGTTATCACTACCTTTTACGTTGATGCAGCGCTGAAAGATGAAGACGTAGAACCAGAAAGCACAGGACGCACGCTGGTTGGCTTTCTGGTTCGTCTTCGATATTCACCACTGCATCAACAATGCATATATTCTAAGGAGCCCACTTTCCCTTTGTTCATAACCTGGTGACCGAAACTCATCCGGAGTACTTTACTACGATGTTCCTCATAATCTTGTCGTGCTTTGGCATGTGACGCACCAGCGAATATGCTATCGAATTGTTTACCTTCGCGTATAAATCCAAACGGTAACATTTGTTAAGCTCAGGGTCCGTTATTTCGACAGCTTGCTGGTGTTCCCTAGTGCAGTACATGTCCCCTCATGCAGTCGAGCGCAATTAAGGCAACCAGGTTTCCAAAACACGACACTTTTTCTCTAGGAGATGGATGCATCCCGAAATATGCATAAGAAAATTCCCCGATGACATTGTTTTCATAACTCACACTAAGAATTTCCGCAACTACTTGCGCATGCATTGTAACATTGAACAACGGCTATGATTTAGTTTCCTTTTCTTCAGTGCGTTCTTATGTTATTTAGTATGAGATTGCCTTGCTTTCAGTTTTCGAGCTTACATACTTTTACTTTTTTTTTCATTTGCGTCTCAACACCCAGCGCTCCATTGATAACAGTGTGATAAAATCTTCTACGTCGTTTTCAATTTTATTGCGATAGCAATTATATGGACACTCTCGGCAGATTTTGCCATCTCCGTCATGTGCTGGATATCTATATGTATGCATATATATATAAGGCACAAAGAAAAATAAAGCGGAGAAAAAAAGTGCGGAAGCACCCGTCCGCGGATTCGAACCAGTGGCCCCTCGTACCCAAGGCGCTGCGTTAGGCAACTAAACCACGCGCCATACATGCGGCGGCATAATAACGGCGAGAGATTTATATACGACATTTGCCGTTGGTGGTAGGCAGACCTCGGAGGAGCTTGAGCGTGTTTTCTATCAGGCAACGCTTCTACATTTTTTTAAACTGCCTTGAGAAGCGCACGAAGAAGTGACCCCTTTCTGTACCCAATCGAGATATGGAACGAAAAAAAAAACCTTGGACACCTTGCGTGAGACGCCCCCGCGTGGCAGGAGAAGCAGAGGGGTCTATCCACGCGCCGCAGTTTAAAAGAAAAGTATCTAAGAGCATCTCATTCTCCATTCTCGACACTTGCAGCGCGTTGTTCAAGCACAAACACGTAACAACTGCGACAGTTCTTGGTTCACGCTTGTCCTTTGTGCACCTGTGAGTTCTTTTCGGGAGTCCTTCTTTGTGCTTCAGCAGCTCGCCCCAAGTATCGACGCTGCTTGTCGTTCTTCTGTGACATTCCAAGCTCTTGCTATCGGCTTCACTGCTTCGCCCTGCGGTGAACTGAACTTTAGAACTCTGTATAGCACCAACTCGCCCAATC